>NC_133324.1:489664481-489964481 GCF_042186555.1 Aquarana catesbeiana | reverse complement strand
AGAGACCTGTTCTGCCATCATCCAGGTCCTGCAGAAGGAGTTAATGAAGGTAAGATTGTTATCCTTTAATATCACATTTTATTGTATATAATGTTTGCTAATATCTTGTGTTTCTTTCCTCATTCCCTAATTACCATGATTGGAATATGCTGTGAATGTCCCCTTTGTCCTCATGCATGCTGGATTTTTATGTAATACATTTTTTAGGTCCTTCATACAGATTGTCCTTCACTAACCTCCCCAGCATGCTCTAAAGGCCCTATATTCACTTCATGTAGTCACTTAAAACAATGTATTTTATCAGCTCTATAGTAGTGCTTTACCCCAAACACCCCCTAAAATGTTTTGAAATGTTATTTTAGCTTTAAATTCAGGCAGAGTGGCAGAGGCTTTTTTTTTTTGCTGTCCCCAAATCATTTTTAGTAACCCTCCCTCCCCCAACTGCTAAGTCAGCTGATCCCAATTCTCTATCTATCCTCAATCATCTATCTGCTGACTTTGCCAAACCCATACACACTATACCCATCTCTTTAGTGGTCAGATTTATGGATGAATTCCCCAAAGCATGTAGTGCAAGGGCCTGCCTGTATACTTTCAAATGGTACTGTTTAAACTTTTTAGATCCTATTATTATCTTGATAGGTAATAGCAGAATGTCCAAATGTGCTCAAATGTGTACAGTGTGTATTTATATCTTTGTATTATGACACTTCTTACCTTTCCAGTGGGCTGCCAATAGTGTAACTAAGGAGGGGCTGTTCCAAGTAATACCCTGTATTTAGGCATTCTTCTCTCAATGAAGTGGAGAGGGTTACCTGTCCAAGATTTCCCCACCCTCCATAATGTTAGAAATGGCCCATGAGAGGGGGGAGGGGGAATATGATAGGTGTACCTTATACTTTGGTGTTGTTAAATTCCCCTTAATAAATGCTATCTGGAGGTTGCCCCAGAATGTTTGTGCCTAATCTGCTTGCCATGTTTCTGAGCAAAAATATTAATTTTTATTTTTTTTCCTCAACAGTTTCTTTCCACACCACAGGAATGGCAGACTGTGGCCTCCCATTTTGCCCAGCGGTGGGACTTTCCTAACTGCGGAGGGGCAATTGATGGGAAACACGTCCACATCATCCCACCACCCAACTCGGGGTCATACTATTTCAACCATAAGGGGTTCAATAGTATTGTGATGTTGGCGGTGGTGTCGGCTAATTACGACTTCTTGTATGTGGATGTGGGGAAGAATAGCCGGATGTCCGATGGTGGAGTCATCGCCCAGACGGAGTTCTACAGGCGTCTCCACAATGGCAGCTTGGACTTGCCAGCTCCAGAGGACAATGTGGAAGGACTCCCATTCATGTTCGTTGCTGATGAAGCGTTTGCGCTGGGGGACCATCTTATGCGGCCATTCCCGATGAGGACCCTCACCCCGGAACAGAGGGTTTTTAATTACCGGCTGGCCAGAGCCCGAAGAGTGGTGGAGAACACATTTGGAATCCTGGCCAGCCGGTTCCGCCTATTTCTGACACCTATCCATATGGCGGAGTATAAACTTAATCATATAATCATGGCGTGCTGTATTCTCCATAACTTTTTACGGAAACATTCGGCCAACTATGCTGGCTCAGTTGGGCCTGAGGCCGGAGTGATACCTGAAACAACACTGACGGCGCTTGAAAGCGGCCGTCCTGGCTTTCCCTCCCTGAGTGCCCGTGATGTCCGGTTACGATACCTGGAGTTCTTTGCGGGTAGGTGGGCCATCAATATGCCTGCAAATTTGTGAAGCCTTTTTCAAATAAAAAAGCAAAAAAAAGAAATTCTTTGTGGACATTTACTGCTTGTGTTTGTTTTAGCTGACCCTGACAGAAATATGTTGAGTCCAGAAAATGGCGTGATTGTGTAACCTTATACAAAGCACTGTTGGCTGTTATTTACTAAAGGCGTATACACTTTTTATACTACAAGTGCTCTTGAAACTGCAATGAAAATGCTCTTGTAGTGCAAAGAGGATTTTCCCTTAGGAAATAACCACCATTTTCTCAGAAAACAGCAATTACATCACCACAAAAATGTTGTAGCGTTGAGACAATAATCCACACATTCTTGATTAACAAACTTTTTAATACCTGCACAATCACATGTGCATTTAGAAACGGTTTTTAAAACAAACCAACATGTTTGTTGTATAACAATTTTTGGGGTGGCATTATCAAAAATAGAAATGTCCATTTACGATAAAACAGGCCTGTGTAAAACCAACAAGAAAGACAAAAAACTTGAACTTACAAAGTTCACATTTGGTAAAACTTGAAGGCAATATCAGACATGAGTATTTAGGAACTGTGTTTGATATAGCGTTCAGATGGGGGGAAATCACCCCTGGAAAAGCCAAATTTGGAAGATGCACACCAATTTACAAATGTCAACATGTGCTAGCTGCCATCACCGGGGATCAAGGGACGTGTTTTGTGGGAGCAAGCTACTTTATTATTGAGGAAGGGGTTGCACCCCCAAAACGTGTCCATTGATCTCCCGTGATGGCAGATAGCACATGTTGGCACACTGTGTGCATCCTCCAAATTTGGCTTTTCGAAACATTGCTAAAAAATTTAAAACATTGTACCACACAAAAACAAAAGTGATTTTGTGGGGTTTTAAATTCGCACCAAAACATCAATGATGTTATTATTTTTTTGAATCACATCATTGATTTTTTTCTTGATGTTTTCCAATTCTAAATTACACCCCATGATCTCCCCGATCAGGGGAGCAGCAGATGACATCTATGTCCCCAGGATGTGGTACTATGACAGGCTGCATTTTCTGCCAGGCCAGACTGAACCCAGGTCATCCCTCTCCAGTCTTCCTTCCACGCTTCCTTCCCCCCCGGCTGAGGCTTCTGACGTCCAACCTGGGCCTTCCAGGCAACAACATGTGGAGGAGCCCAGCTTGAGCCAGGTATAGCATTCCTCTAAATAGTTCAGGTTGTCCAATCAATGATGTTAACTATATGTTAGTTTGGAGTACTAATTTAGGATTGTGATTGATGATGCAAAAACTAAAACCATGTCACTTTTTCATACACAGGGAAGTCGCAGCCAGGAGGTGGCTGGGCATAGCCGGCTGCCTGATATGCTGGTCCCTCCCCAACACCTGGAAAGAGAAAGTTGCAGGAGGAGGAGTACCCTAGAGGAGGCTGCCATAGGCCTCTTTTGGAGGGCTACAGAGGCCCTGGGAGCACCACACACCATGGAGGAGGACATTGCTGCCATCATTGCCTCTAAAATGCAGAGGATGGAGGAGGGACAACAACTCATGTGTGAGTCGCTCATATTGGAGGCTCTTAATAAAGGTATTAGGGGCCAAATTACATCTCAGACACACCTTTGCGAACTCACAGATGGTCCTCCTCCTCCTCCTTCAGGTCCTCCTGAAGATGTAGCCTCTTGTGGTACCACAGCCTGGAGACACAGATGTCATCTGCTGCTTTCCGGATCTCTGGGACTTCTGGACCAGACTGCCCTCCCTTACATATGGACTCCTCAGGCCACCAATTTTGATGTTCAAGAATTGATGTCTGCCCTGGGGGTCACAGGATTCACTAATTTCTCATGTTTATCCAGTGTTGCCTCCCTCTTTGTTTGGTTCTGAGCCCTTAATAAAGGATTTTTGTTTTGAATTATACTTGCCTATGTGTGTTTTACTTCAAAAAGGACAGTTGGTTTGTGAGGATTCAGGTACATTTCAAAAATACAACGTGAAATTAACAAGGGACACCAACACCAAACAATCTCCTTGAGATTAAATAATAAAAGATATCAATGGTGTTGTGGTAACTTGACACACAAAACACACACAAAAATAGTCTGGAGTAAAATTAAAAATAACATTAAACAAAGATCAGCCTTGGAAAAAATACAAACATAAAATCTAAACCAAAAATGGCTTTAAATCAAAAAAGAAAAAGAAAACAAACAAAAAAAAAATTCTGTCAGATGTGACAAATAACAATATATTCAGGGAATCCCAAGAAAAAAAAAAAAAAAGTTTGTGAGAAGTGTGTGTGAATATGAACAGCAAAACTACTTAATTCTTGTCACATTATAAAGAAGAAGAGAGTGCGCTGTATTAAACCATTTTTAACATTGCAGCGTGACGAAAGTGCTGTATCCATTGCGAACGCTAATTTTACATGACCGAGCTGTTCCGTGTCGAAATTTCTTCTGAGTAGGGATGAGCTTCGAGTTCGAGTCGAACTCATGTTCGACTCGAACATTGGCTGTTCGCAAGTTCGCCGAACAGCGAACAATTTGGGGTGTTCGCGGCAAATTCGAATGCCGCGGAACACCCTTTAAAAGTCTATGGGAGAAATCAAAAGTGCTAATTTTAAAGGCTAATATGCAAGTTATTGTCATAAAAAGTGTTTGGGGACCCAGGTCCTGGCCCATGGATCAATGCAAAAAAAAGTTTTAAAAACAGCCGTTTTTTCAGGAGCAGTGATTTTAATAATGCTTAAAGTCAAACAATAAAAGTGTAATATCCCTTTAAATTTCGTACCTGGGGGGTGTCTATAGTATGCCTGTAAAAGGGCGCATGTTTCCCGTGTTTAGAACAGTCTGACAGCAAAATGACATTTTGAAGGAAAAAACTCATTTAAAACTACCCGCGGCTATTGCATTGCCGACAATACACATAGAAGTTCATTGATAAAAACGGCATGGGAATTCCCCAAAGGGGAACCCCGAACCAAAATTTAAAAAAAAAATGACGTGGGAGTCCCCCTAAATTCCATACCAGGCCCTTCAGGTCTGGTATGAATTTTAAGGGGAACCCCGCGCCAAAAAAAAAAAAAAAAAAAACGGCGTGGGGTCCCCCCAAAAATCCATACCAGACCCTTATCCGAGCACGCAACCTGGCAGGCCGCAGGAAAAGAGGGGGGGACGAGAGTGCGGCCCCCCCCCTCCTGAACCGTACCAGGCCACATGCCCTCAACATTGGGAGGGTGCTTTGAGGTAGCCCCCCAAAACACCTTGTCCCCATGTTGATGAGGACAAGGGCCTCATCCCCACAACCCTGGCCGGTGGTTGTGGGGGTCTGCGGGCGGGGGGCTTATCGGAATCTGGAAGCCCCCTTTAACAAGGGGACCCCCAGATCCCGCCCCCCCCCCTGTGTGAAATGGTAAGGGGGTACTTACCCCTACCATTTCACTAAAAAACTGTCAAAAATGTTAAAAATGACAAGAGACAGTTTTTGACAATTCCTTTATTTAAATACTTCTTCTTTCTTCTATCTTCCTTCATCTTCTGGTTCTTCTGGTTCTTCTGGCTCTTCTGGTTCTTCCTCCGGAGTTCTCGTCCAGCATCTCCTCCGCGGCGTCTTCTATCTTCTTCTCCTCGGGCCGCTCCGCACCCATGGCATGGGGGGAGGCTCCCGCTCTTCTCTTCTTCTTTTCTTCTCTTCTTCTCTTCTTCATTTTCTTCTCCGGGCCGCTCCGCACCCATGCTGGCATGGAGGGAGGCTCCCGCTGTGTGACGGCGCTCCTCGTCTGACAGTTCTTAAATAACGGGGGGTGGGGCCACCCGGTGACCCCGCCCCCCTCTGACGCACGGGACATGATGGGACTTTCCTGTGGCATTCCCCGTGACGTCACAGGGAAGTCCCGTCAAGTCACCGTGCATCAGAGGGGGGCGGGGTCACCGGGTGGCCCCGCCCCCCGTTATTTAAGAACTGTCAGACGAGGAGCGCCGTCACACAGCGGGAGCTGTGAAGGGTCTGAAGGGTCTGGTATGGAATTTAGGGGGAACCCCACGTCATTTTTTTTTTAAATTTTGGCCGGGGTTCCCCTTTGGGGAATTCCCATGCCGTTTTTATCAATGAACTTCTATGTATATTGTCGGCAATGCAATAGCCGCGGGTAGTTTTAAATGAGTTTTTTCCTTCAAAATGTCATTTTGCTGTCAGACTGTTCTAAACACAGGAAACATGCACCCCTTTACAGGCATACTATAGACACCCCCCAGGTACGAAATTTAAAGGGATATTACACTTTTATTGTTTGACTTTAAGCATTATTAAAATCACTGCTCCTGAAAAAACGGCCGTTTTTAAAACTTTTTTTTGCATTGATCCATGTCCCCTGGGGCAGGACCCGGGTCCCCAAACACTTTTTATGACAATAACTTGCATATTAGCCTTTAAAATTAGCACTTTTGATTATTCATGTTCATGTCCCATAGACTTTAACGGTGTTCGCGTGTTCGAACGAACTTTTTTCCTGTTCACATGTTCAGGGGGGTGTTCGGCTCATCCCTACTTCTGAGCATGCGTGGCATTTTATGCGTCGGAACAGGCCACACACGGTCAGAATTGACGCGATCGGATTTTGTTGTCGGAAAATTTTATCTCCTGCTCTCAAACTTTGTGTGTCGGAAAATCCGATGGAAAATGTCCGATGGAGCCCACACATGGTCGGAATTTCCGACAACACACTCCGATCGGACATTTTCCATCGGAAAATCCGACCGTGTGTACGGGGCATTAGTGTGTCTGGCGGGGTTTAATACCTTTGAACAGCATGTTTGATCACTATAAGGCAGACATCGTGTATTTCTGGTAAGAAGTTGGCACTTTTGGTGGTCTTAAAAGTTGTGAGCACTGAATGCTTAATTTCAATGCATAACCATGTGTTAGCAGACCTTTGGGCTATTTGTAGACACTCGTTGTGGAATTTATTTTTCACATAAGTTTTATGAACAACTGTATGAGTTAACATTTGATTGTACTTTATATTTGTTTAATCAGTAAATGTGTTATTATAATTGATGTAATCACAGAAGAAATATGTTTTGTAGAACACAGACTCAGACTTAGATTCAGTCACAGACTTTGCATGGTTTTGCACACTGTTTTAGTTATAATAAATATTCCTGTATGCAGATATACATAGTGCTGCAATTTCGCAGTACACCAAGCTCATTAGATTTTCTGCTTTACATTAAAGTAATCTGTGTCTCTTATTTTGCAGATAACCGGAAAGATCATGGAACCCTTTTACTGTATTCTGAACCAGCAGATGTTCCTAATATTACTTTCGCTCCATCTAAAAAGAATGAGGACAACTTCAGGCATTCTACAGAACACCAACATAATATCAGTGTCAAGGTAGTCAATCGAAGTCAAGGTAGTTTGCTATTATCATCTACAAGCTCGAAAGCAACTGATGCCAACTTACAAAAAGTATAGCGGATGTGAATGGCAACTTGGTATCTCAAACTTCACCAATAGACATGCGACGTGGGTGTACCATTATTGTACACAAAATCTTGGCCGAGAACAACTTATTTTTGACCAACAGCAGAGTGAGAGGTTCCACAAAGCTCAAATAGAACATTGTGAAATGTTAGAGGGTAATTTTAAAGGCCATTGAAGTGAAATGAAGGGCATGAAGGCATGTATCAAGGAATTCTTTACAAGTATAACAAAGTATCGACAATGGAAACTTGAGTTACTCCGTCAGTAGACCAACAAGAGTCAATCCACCACCTGATTCCTCCTTCTCTGCTGCTCCCTTTTCATTGCATTAAACTTTATCTCTCGGTTTTATGTAGAATGTATATTTTTTATATGTGAATCTGTATTGCATTGCAATAAAGTGTGACTAAAGGCAAAATTAAATCTTTTGGTTTTGGATACAGCGGAGAGGGATTCAAACACCAGTTCTTTCTTGCTGTCTGTGCTCCTGTTAGGGACATTCACCTTTTCTCCTTATCATTGAAAGTGCGAGGACAAGAAAATCACACATTTTGGGTGGACATCTTAACACTAATAGAGGGGAACTCTTGCCAATGGGACCCAGATGGCCAAAACAAACTGACAGGGGTTCTAACTCTCCCTTACACTATCCTAAATGAAAGAAATAGGAGTTGTGCCCTTAGTTAAACTTTTAAGTCAGTTTTGATACTATCTTTGGCAAAGTCATTGTTAGAACTTTGGACAGTCTGTCTGTTGTTGCTGGAGGATAGCTATTGTGGGAGATTTACTAAAACTGGAGCAGAGAGAATTTGACGCAGCTGTTCATAGTAGCCAATTATCTAATTGGTTACTAGGCACTGCTGCACCAGATTCTCTGTGATCTAGTTTTAGTATACAGTATCTCACAAAAGTGAGTACACCCCTCACATTTTTGTAAATATTTTATTATACCTTTTTATGTAAAAACACTGAATAAATGACACTTTGCTACAATGTAAGGTAGTGAGTGTACAGCTTGTATAACAGTGTAAATTTGCTGTCACCTCAAAATAACTCAACACACAGCCATTAATGTCTAAACCGCTGGCAACAAAAGTGAGTACACCCCTAAGTGAAAATGTCCAAGTTGGGCCCAAATTGTCAATATTTTGTGTGGTCACCATTAGTTTCCAGCATTGCCTTAACCTTCTTGGGCTAGGAGATCACCAGAGCTTCACAGGTTGCCACTGGAGACTTCTTCCACTCCTCCATGACAACATCACGAAGCTGGTGGATGTTAGAGACCTTGCGCTCCTCCACCTTCCGTTTGAGGATGCCCCACAGATGCTTAATAGGGTTTAGGTCTTGAGACATGCTTGGCCAGTCCATCACCTTTACCCTCAGCTTCTTTAGCAAGGCAATGGTCATCTTGGAGGTCTGTTTGGGGTCGTTATTATTTTGGAATACTGCCCTGCGGCCCAGTCTCAGAGGGGAGGGGATCATGCTCTGTTTAAGTATGTCACAGTACTATTAGCATTCATGGTTCCCTCAATGAACTGTAGCTCCATAGTTCTGGCAGCACTCATGCAGCCCCAGAGCCTCCTACCACCATGCCTGACTGTAGGCAAGACACACTTGTTTTTGTACTCCTCACCTGGTTGCCGCCACACACACTTGACACCATCTGTACCAAATACGTTTATCTTGGTCTCATCAGACCACAGGACATGGTTCCAGTAATCCATGTCCCTAGTGTGCTTTACTTCAGCAAACTGTTTGGGGGCTTTCTTATGCATCATCTTTAGAAGAGGCTTCCTTCTGGGACAACAGCCATGCAGACCAATCTGATGCAGTGTGCGGCGTATGGTCTGAGCACTGACAGACTGACCCCCACACCCCTTCAACCTCTGCAGCAATGCTGGCAGCACTCATACGTCTATTTCCCAGAGACAACTTCTGGATATGACGCTGAGCAAGTGCACTCATCTTCTTTGGTCAACTATGGTGAGGCCTGTTCTGAGTGGAACCTGTCCTGTTAAACCGCTGTATGGTCTTGGCCACTGTGCTGCAGCTCAGTTTCAGGGTCTTGGCAATCTTCTTATAGCCTAGGCCAGGGTTTCTCAACTCCAGTCCTCAAGGCGCCACAACAGGTCATCTTTTTAGGCTTTCCATTATTTTGCACAGGTGATTTGATTAGTTTCACTGCCTTAGTAATTACCACAGCCATTTCATCTGAGGGAAATCCTGAAAACATGACCTGTTGGGGCACCTTGAGGACTGGAGTTGAGAAACACTTACGCACAATGTTGAACAGTTACGCAGTCAGATAAGAAGCCGAACTCCAAGTACAAGCAATAAAGACCAACATCAATGAGCTGCACCTGAATATCAGAGGAGATTGTAATTTTTTTTCAGGGTATTTGGGCAGAAAGTACCGAGTGACCACACCACAGCCCGTCTTCCTCTTAGATATGTGTGGACAGTGGCTACTGACACACTTTTATGGGAAAAAAATGTTTTTTAAACATTACCTCATGTTTTACTCTCCATAACCACATTTAGAAGGATTCATTAAGTGTCAATTACCACAAAGTAGCCCAAAGGACTGGACCAGTATGGGCATTTGGGTTTTCTGCTGTTTCTGAAGAAAATACCTATAGTATATTGGTGTTTCCCTTTCTCCGTGATCTTTCTTTGTGTGTAATTTATACAGGTGGCCATGCCCTTTGGTTAGCACCATTTACTCATCTGTGTTTATGTACTCTCAGAAATGTCAGATTCTGCTTCACAGCACTCACTAGTTGGTACGCTGAAGTAGGCCTTTTATTATTACATGCATACTTATTGATTCTGTGACTAAAATGAATGGTGTCATCATGTGGAGATAATGTAGAGCAACATTTCTTTTTTTCAGATCCTCAGAGAGTTTTCTGCCGTGAGGTGCCATGTTGAACTTCCAATGACCAGTATGAGAGAGTGAGAGCGATAACACCAAATTTAACACACTTGCTCCCCATTCACATCTGAGACCTTGTAACAGTAACACGCCACATGACACTGGGGAGGGAAAATGACTAATTGAGCCCAATTTGGACATATACACTTAGGGATGTACTCACTTTTGTTGCTAGCGGTTTAGCTATTAATGGCTGTGTGTTGAGTTATTTTGAGGGAGCAGCAAATTTACATGGTTATACAAGCTGTACACCCACTACTTTACATTGTAGCAAAGTGTCATTTCTTCAGTGTTGTCACATGAAAAGATCTAATAAAATATTTACAAAAATGTGAGGGGTGTACTCACTTTTGTCAGATACTGTATTTCCCCCATTGTCATTCTCAGATGTTCTTGAAAGTCTCACTCTGATATCCATCTGACAAACTTTCAAACTGATGACACCTTCTCCTAACAGCTCAAGGTATACACTTTTGTAAGAATACATGATCAGTTCCTAATTCGCTACCATCTTTTCTAGTGATGTACCCTTTATCAGACAGATGCCGCCACAGAGTAAACAGCATTGCAAACAAATTTGTGTGCAAAGGAGCCTTAATGCTACCCATAGACTTCTTGACCATGCTTTACAATGGCTGACATAGGGGAGAAGGCTCACTTCACAGGCCCGGAGTGGCTTTTCAATATGGTAACTATGACCCACAAATATTCATCCCGTGTAGCGGGTGCAGCTGATTTCCCACCTGCTCTCCTGGCTGGTTGAATGTGACAGGGGAGAGGCAAGCTGTGGGCTGTATGTGCCAGAGCCCGCTAATTCTGCTTCTCCCTACAGTCAGGTCCATAAATATTGGGACATTGACACATTTCTAATCTTTTGGGCTCTATACACCACCACAATGGATTTGAAATTAAACAAACAAGATGTGCTTTAACTGCAGACTTTCAGCTTTAATTTGAGGGTATTTACATACAAATCAGGTGAACGGTGTAGGAATTAAAACAGTTTGTATATGTGCCTCCCACTTTTTAAGGGATCAAAAGCAATGGGACAGATTAATAATCATCCATCAAACTTTCACTTTTTAATACTTGGTTGCAAATCCTTTGCAGTCAATTACAGCCTGAAGTCTGGAACGCATAGACATCATCAGATGCTGGGTTTCATCCCTGGTGATGCTCTGCCAGGTCTCTACTGCAACTGTCTTCAGTTCCTGCTTGTTCTTGGGGCATTTTCCCCTCAGTTTTGTCTTCAGCAAGTGAAATGCACGCTCAATTGGATTCAGGTCAGGTGGTTGACTTGGCAATTGCATAACATTCCACTTCTTTCCCTTAAAAAAAACTCTTTGGTTGCTTTCACAGTATGCTTTGGGTCATTGTCCATCTGCACTGTGAAGCGCCGTCCAATGAGTTCTGAAGCATTTTACTGAATATGAGCAGATAATATTGCCCGAAACACTTCAGAATTCATCCTGCTGCTTTTGTCAGCAGTCACATCATCAATAAATACAAGAGAACCAGTTCCATTGGCAGCCATACATGCTCACGCCATGACACTACCACCACCATGCTTCACTGATGAGGTGGTATGCTTTGGATCATGAGCAGTTCCTTTCCTTCACCATACTCTTCTCTTCCCATCACTCTGGTACAAATTGATCTTGGTCTCATCTGTCCATAGGATATTGTTCCAGAACTGTGAAGGCTTTTTTAGATGTTGTTTGGCAAACTCTAATCTGGCCTTCCTGTTTTTGAGGCTCACCAATGGTTTACATTTTGTGGTGAACCCTCTGTATTCACTCTGGTTAAGTCTTCTCTTGATTGTCGACTTTGACACACATACACCTACCTCCTGGAGAGTGTTCTTGATCTGGCCAACTGTTGTGAAGGGTGTTTTCTTCACCAGGGAAAGAATCCTTCGGTCAACCACCACAGTTGTTTTCCGTGGTCTTCCGGGTCTTTTGGTGTTGCTGAGCTCACCGGTGCGTTCTTTCTTTTTAAGGATGTTGCAAACAGTTGATTTGGCCACACCTAATGTTTTTGCTATCTCTCTGATGGGTTTGTTTAGTTTTTTCAGCCTAATGATAGATTGCTTCACTGATAGTGACAGCTCTTTGGATCTCATATTGAGCAACAGATTCCAAATGCAAATAGAAAACTTGAAATAAACTCTGGACCTTTTATATGCTCCTTGTAAATGGGATAATGAGGGAATGACACACACTGGGCCATGGAACAGCTGAGCAGCCAATTGTCCTATTACTTTTGGTCCCTTAAAAAATGGGAGGCACATTTACAAACTGTTGTAATTCCTACACCGTTCACCTGATTTGGATGTAAATACCCTCAAATTAAAGCTGAAAGTCTGCAGTTAAATCACGTCTTGTTAGTTTCATTTCAAATTCATTGTGGTGGTGTATAGAGCCAAAAAGATTAGAATTGTGTTGATGTCCCAATATTTATGGACCTGACTGTATGTCAGTCACCAGTGGCTGTTACAGGAAGTGAGGCAGAGCGGCTCAGTGCTCCCCTGCTTGCCCCGCTCCTTGTTTGGTCACTGTGAATGTTCCCTCCCACTCACTCTGCCCCTTCTCTGGTCACAGTCAGTGTTCCCCCGCCTGCCTGCCCCTTTTCTGGTCACGGTCAGTGTTCTGCTCACCCCGCCCCTTCCCCGGTCACGGTCAGTGTCCCCCCCGCTCGCCCCACCCCTTCTCTGGTAACAGTTAGTGTTCCTCCCACTCGCCTCGCCCCTTCTCTGGTCACGGTCAGTGTTCTCGCCCCACCCCTTCTCCGGTCACAGTCAGTGTTCCCCCCGCTTGCCCCGCCCCTTCTCCACTCACGGTCAGTGCCCCCCACTCGCCCCTTCTCTGGTCACGGTCAGTGTTTCCCCCCGCCACCCCGCCTCTTCTCCAGTCAAGGTCAGTGTTTCCCCCTGCTCACCCCGCCATTTCTCCAGTCAGCAGGGCTAAGATGAAAGACACAGAGCAGGCTGTGATTGTTCTCCTGCACCCTTCTGTTAGCAGCGGGGGGGGGGTATATTGATAAAGCAGCGGCTGGACTGGAGCAGCTTACAGAGGGGAACACTGTGAGCTACAGGAATTAGTGTGCAGTAACTTCTAGCAACCAATGGGTGAGTAGTGATGGTGTGCAGTAACTTTTCGCAACCCAATCAGTGAGCGGTAATGGTGTGCAGTAACCTCTAGCAACCCAATCAGTGAGCGGTAATGGTGTGCAGTAATCTTCAGCAACCCAATCAGTGAGCGGTAATGGTGTGCAGTAACCTATAGCAACACAATCAGTGAGCGGTGATGGTGTGCAGTAATCTCTAGCAACCCAATCAGCGAGCGATGATGGTGTGCAGTAACCTCTAGCAACCCAATCAGTGAGCGGTAATGGTGTGCAGTAACCTATAGCAACACAATCAGTGATGCTGTGCAGTAATCTCTAGCAACCCAATCAGCGAGCGGTGATGGTGTGCAGTAACCTCTAGCAACCTAATTATTGAGCGGTAATGTGTGCAGTAACCTCTAGCAACCCAATCAGTGAGCGGTAATGGTGTGCAGTAACCTCTAGCAACCCAATCAGTGAGCAGTGATGGTGTGCAGTAACATTTAGCAACCCAATCAGTGAGCAGTAATGGTGTGCAGTAATCTCTAGCAACTCAATCAGTGAGTGGTAAGGGTGTGCACTGTGCAGCAACCTCTAGCAACCCAATCAGTGAGCGGTAATGGTGTGCAGCAACCTCTAGCAACCCAATCAGTGAGCGGTAATGGTGTGCAGTAACCTCTAGCAACCCAATCAGTGAACAGTAGTGATCTGCTGTAATCTCTTGCAACCAATCAGTGAGCGGTAAGGATAGGCTGTAATCTCTAACAACCAATTTCAATCGCTGCGTGATCTGCTGCACTAAACTTATTTTGAGTCGACCTGATATATATATTTTTTTTAAATAATATGTTTAATAAATTTTCACATAGATTCAGTACAGAATATTTAAGGTGACATTATATCAACTTTTCTTACTGAGTATTTTAGCTTACATCAACGACTAATATCATAGGTAACAGCTATGAAGATAAGATGCATTGCATTGAAATTTAACGAATTAGGCATGACTTATGTGTGTTTCTGATGGTGACAGGACTGTCTCCCCACCCCGGCACCCCAAATTGGACACTCACTGTGCCACGGGAGGTGAGGCAGTCCCGCTAACCACCAGATGTTAAACATTATATAACACGAACAACCAGTGAGAGCAAGTGAATGCATAACTTTGGACTGTTGATCCTAAAGACCTAGGAGTCCTGCTTACCAAGTATACACTCCTTTATTACAATTCCTCAGTTGAAGAACGCCAGGCAGGAGGGTGCCCATGCATGGTCTATGTGTAATTGCGGGGCGCATATAGTTAGTGCACACTAGGCCTAGGGGGATGTTACAGCATTCCTAGTTGATGCTTCGTATTTCATTTGATTTATGGCTGATGTAGTAATGTCCATTATAGAGCTGTGCTTCTCGGATCAGAGATCCATGGTTCCCAGTTTTGGAGAAACGATGCGGTAGTTAGGTTGGCTTTGGCAAAGGCGAATTCCAATTGGAAATGGTTGTTTAATAGAACAATAAGATCTGACCCAGTGGGAGGCTGTGGTGTTTTCCATTTTTTCGCTAGCGCTAAGCGAGCTGCAATATGTATGTGAGTCGCCACTATTCTGATGTGCTTCGGCCAGTTGGGGACATTGAGACCCAGAAGAAGATCCAAAGGGGTTGACGGTGAGGGGACCTCACATACTGTAGAGATGAGGGTAGAGACTTCCTGCCAGTAGCCGTAAATGAAAGGGCATTCCCACCAAACATGCTGCAGAGTGCCTATTTCGGTGCAGTTCCACCAACATTGAGGCGAGGTAGATGGGTAGATCTTTGCCAGTCTGGCTGGGGTGAAGTATCATTTATGGAACAATTTTTGCAGTGATTCCCAATAGGAGATACAGCGTGATGTTCGAAGCGGAAGAGTCAAGGCTTTGTGCCACATTGTAGGTTTTGGTGGGGAAGTAGTAAAGGATGACAAGAAGTCCATAGAAGAAGACGATTGGTCTGTGGGAGGTGTCGTCAATATTCTGTATATCCATGAGATTCCTTTTACTGCTGGAACGGGGGTTTCGTAGAATTTCAAAATATCAGCCATTGAAGCGTTGTCATTTAAGATATTGAGCGAGGAGATGATAGATCGAATCTGTAGGTATAAAAAAAAGTGGAGGTTGGGATGTCGAAAAGATGTTGCAGCTATGTGAATGTGTGGATCCCTGATGTGGACATAAGTTGGCCTAGGTTAGTAAGACCATTCTGTGTCCAGGGTTTGAGGGACAGGTCCGGTGATATCAGTTCCACTGCTTGGATGGGGAGTTTGGAAAGGATCGAATTAGGTATTCCCATAGCTTATTGTGTGGAGGCCGTCCACACCCGTAGAGCTGCCGTTATAGAGTGCAAAAAATGATATTGTGGTTTCAAATTGAGTAAGGTAGCCGTCAGGGTGTGTTTCAGGTTTGTTTTAAGGGCTTCGGATTCAATTTGAGATCACGTCTTCCTAGAGGTGGGTGACCACCATTCTTTTAATTGGTCCAATACCACCGCTTTATAGTATGCATGGATGTTGGGGGCTCCCATTCCACCATTTTGTACTGGCGATAAATGTATGTTCTGCTTGAGTCTGGGTTTTTTCTGCTCCCAAATAAATGCATTGAGTAACCCTTGTAACTGTTTTAGTTGGTTGGAAAGCAGTGGTAGAGGTATTGTGTGGAACATATATAGAATATGAGGAAGCAGGTACATTTTAACATACCGTGGGATGACACCAGCCTGAATAGCTGTACGATCTGACTCTCTCATATGCTATCTATCAAATATACATCTATAAACACCATCCATTAAGTCACCTCCAGGAGTTGCCTTTCGGCCTCAGTGGAGCCTCAAGTATCTATCCTATACCCTTTTTGGGTTTTTTTTCTTCTTTTTGAAGAGAATAGTATGCATATTTTTGTGGAATAAACTCCATGTATACATACATATGAATTGATACCATCTCTAATACATAGATGTCTGTCTGTGTTGGAATCAAGAGCATATTGGGTAGACAGACCTTGTCATTGTCGCTGTTTTTTACCAAAAGTTTTATGGAATGCTAAGTCAGCCAACATAGTGTTAATAACTATCTCTAATGTACACCACCCCTTAGGAAGGAGTTTAATTGACTTCAAAACGCGTTGGGTGCAAGAGTACTGCCTCAAAAACTGTATATACACTACTGCAATATGGTCTGATCCGCATTCAAAACATTTGAAGTTACAATTGTGTTATATTTTTTATTGTGTCAATTTAATAAATGATATTTGTACTAACTATACCTTCTTATGGCTTTTATATGTGCCTGAAAAGTCCACCAATAGGGGACCCTCTTTGCTGTTGTTTGTACATTTTGACTTGAGCTATTCTACCAGCCCATGAGACAGTGAAATTGCTCATGTCTTTGGCGATGCGCATAAGCTTTTCTTGGAGCACGGCATAATTCACTTTTATCAATGATTTGCTTGGGAAGGTTAGGTGAATAATAATATATCAATGGATCCGCGCTTCAGAATATTAAACAACTGCTGCCCCCCTATGTGAGTAGGGAACACCTCAGTGAAACCCCAAGAGAATAAGATCAAAATATAGGGGATGGTGCTGTGTTATGAAGAGGGAGTATTGGTGTAAAATGATCCTAATTTCTAAAGTGACGGATGCACCAGTGCGGTGATTCAATCCCTTCACTAATGTGAATAGACAAGTGTAATAATCAATTAAATAAATTAAAATAAAATGAATCAAAAAAATATATATAGTGTATATTATAAATATAAAGTGATGAGTGCTTGGTTAATGTAAAAGAGAATTGTAAACTGCATATACATACATTATGATCCCAAATAGTAAACAACCACAAAAAATCATACACTATAAACACTGTAAACCATGTGCTGATACAACTTATATAAATCCAATCCTCTGTTTGGGAAATACAAAGTGACAAGTGACAAGTTATACTACATAAATACCGTGGTATTCACACCACTGTGCAATAATGTGCAAAAAAAAACTAGAAAGTATATATAATAATTTTTATACAGATCCTCAGCTGACTATATATCAAAAAGAAAGTCCCATATGATGTGCAGTGCAAAATTTTCATAAAAATGATATAACGTGTCTCCCAGGAAATCTCTCCTTTATATTAGAAAACCGTGCAGTAGTTATTGACAATCTCCCCCTGATTTGATTGCACTCACCGGAGCGCTCTGCCCCTGCAGGGGTATAAGCGTAGGATATTAATCCTCAGATGTTAATCTCCTTCCGATTCCTCAGGTGTCAGTGTCCTTCCACGTAGCCCGATCCAGATAATCCACTTACAAGGGGGAAGAGGGGGGACTCACTGTCCCCTGTTGCAATACACTTCCCAGCCGGACATCCACTTTAGTGTGTTGAATAAAAAATAAAAATATTCCACATAGCGTGACTCTGTTTTGATAAATTTATTTGTACTAGACAGTCCAAGCAATATGACTGAATCAACACTAGCAATTAAAAATAGATATTTTAAAAAAGATATTTTTTAAAAAGAGGAGAGGGAGCTCGCAGGCTCTCTATCTCTCCACGCGACCCGGGGAAGCAGCGCTGCCTAGGACCGCCGCTTGCTTTCCACCGGTCGAATATCCTGAACCACGATACTCGGATGTGACGTTGTGCGTGCCAAGATAGTCCCGCCTTACGCGTTTTGTCATACGGACGTCATCGGAGGCGCTCAGTGAAGGGATTGAATCACCGCACTGGTGCATCCGTCACTTTAGAAATTAGGATCATTTTACACCAATACTCCCTCTTCATAACACAGCGCCATCCCCTATATTTTGATCTTAAGGTTAGATGAATCCCTAAATATGGGAGTGACGAGCTCTTGGACCATGTGAAGGGCGTTTCTTTTGTTATGACCTGTGTGGTCTGTTGATCTATCCCTAAGTTTAGCATTGTGGATTTACCGTGGTTTATTTTGTAAAGAGATATTAGGCTGAATCTTTCTAGGGTTTTCAGAACATTTGGAAGGGAGGATTCAGAGTTTGTTATAGTGATGATAACATCATCCGCATACAGGCCTATTTTGTGTTCCATGCCTCTTATTTCCATTCCCGAAATTGCTGAAGTGGATCTGATGGCTTGTGCAAGAGGTTCCATTACCATGGCAAAAATCAAGGGTGAAAGTGGGCACCCTTGCCTTGTGCCATTAGTGATTTTGAACTGATTTGATGTTATCCCTGACGTCCAAACTCGGGCGCTTGGGGAGGTATACAGATTTAGTATAGCTGTTAAAATATTCCCCGACAGTCCAAACTTACACGTGACTTTTTCCATGTATTTCCAATGAACCCTATCTCTGCATCAAGTGAAAGGAAAATCGAAGGCGTTTGTTTATGTTCCACCCATTGGATTAAATCAATGAGACGTCTAGTTACATCTGAAGCTTGTCTACCGGGTACAAATCCGACCTGGTCAGGATGTATTATTTGTGGGATGATTGTAGAAAGACGTTGAGCTAGTAATTTTGCGTATAATTTGGTGTCTGTATTTAACAGTGAGATTGGGCGATAGTTGGCTGGACTGTCAGGGGATTTGCCTGGTTTGGGTAAGGTAACAATCAGGGCCTCTAGAGATTCCTTGGGGATTCTGCCTATAGTGGTATAGTGATTAAAGGTATTGCAGAGGTGTGGGGTGATTAAATCTGAGAAACATTTGTAGTACTTGTTTGGAAATCCATCGGGGCCTGGGGCTTTGTGGAGGGGCAATTTTTTTTATGGCTTTGAGGATTTCCGTAGGAGAGAAAGCTGTAGAAAGAGTTTAGAGTTGTGTGGAGGAAATAGAGGGGAGGTGAATGGATGAGAGGAAAGCTTCAATGTCCTCCATTTTAGGGTGGGCCTCGTGATCTGAGTCTTTGAGATTTTAAAGTTTGGCGTAAAATGCACTAAATTCGTTTGCTATGTCTAAAGGGTTATTTACTCGTTTACCTTGTGAGTCAATCAGGAACTGTATTTTTGTATTGGCATGGTGTTTTTTCATTTGTCTAGCCAGGAACGCACCTGATTTGTTGGCTGAGGAATAGTATTGGAGTTTGAGATGTTTTATATAATAGTCAAATTTTTTATGTAGGTGTTCACTGAGTTGGTGCCTTAGGTTTTTTAGCTCATTGGATATGGGACTGGATGGCTTTTGTTTATTGACTAACGCTCAAATTTGCTGTAGTAACTTTTCAATAGTGGCTGCATGTTGTTTTTTTGCCTGTGCTCCGAATTTAATAAAAAGGCCATGTAAGTAAGCTTTGTGTGCGTGCCAAATTATAGATTGTCAGTAACAGAAAATTGGTTATTTTCAAAGTAGCTCTCAATCTCGGATCGAAGTTCTCTTTCCAACTCTGAGTTGGTGAGCAGGGATGTGTTCATTCTTCAAATAGTGTGTTATGTAGATTTGTTTCTGTTGAATAGTGTAAGTGATATCGGTGCATGGTCAGACCAGGTAATTGTGCCTATTCGCACTTCAGTGATTGTTTGTAGGATTTATCTGTGAGGAACATATCAATCCGAGAGTAAGATTGCTGAGAATTAGAGTAAAAAGTGTAATCTCGCTCCGTATCGTGCGTGCATCTCCAGGGGTCATATAGGTCTTCAGTATGCAGGAGGGAGGACAGTATGGAAGGCCTTCTTTTGATTTGGTTAGACGTGTCCAGTGAGTTGTCAATGATTTCATTAAAACCCCCACATAGCACTATTGGGTTGGATCTATAAGGTGCCATTTTAGAGAGTAGATTAGTGTAGAATTTCTTTTGGCCATTGTTGGGTTCGTAAATATTCACTAAAGGGAGGCGTTGGTTCTCAATCGTTGCAGAGAGAATCAGGTATCTGCCGTCCTCGTTAGCTTCACAATGGTGTAACTGAAAAAAGATGGACGAGCTAATTGCTATCATCACCCCTCTTTTTTTGGCAGGGGCATTGGCAAAGAAGCAGTGTGGGTATCGTTTGTGCGTGCATTGTGGGGCCTTGTCTTTGGCGAAATGCATTTCTTGTACGCAGAATATGTCTGCTCTATGTGTCAGTGCTTCTTTCCAAAGGAGATTGCGCTTGAAGGGGGAATTCAGGCCTTTGACATTTAGTGAAGTGAGACATGCAATAAAGGGAAAATTGGGATTTTAAAGGTGCAAACAGGGTAACACAATATTTTTTATATAAAATTTTCACATTTTTATTTTGAAAAATTAATAAAAACATGGTAGCAAAAAGAGTTTACATGCAATGTACTGGAACAATCTTTAAATAGTGCAACCGAAGGATTGATTTCTCAACATGTTTCACCACACATCGTGGCTTCTTCAGGAGAGTAGTATCTATCAGGCACTAAGAGAACAATACGGCAAGTTACAAAATACACAAAGAAGACAAAGACAAAACACTATTAATACAAGGCAAAAAAATAGTACCACACATCCAAGCTGCCAATACGATAATTAAGCCAAGTATGGGATCTGTTTACCTGTATGCAGGTCTTGTAAAGAATTGGAATAACGAATTGAATGGAAACTCAGGTAGTTAAGCTATTTAGATCAAGAAGCAACCCCAGCCGGAGGATCAATTGATGACCACAGAGGGTAGATAAAATCGTGTTTTTAACTGATGAAACAGGTCCTGAAATGTGAGTGGAGAAAGGAATGCAGTGATCTTTAATTTGCATCTTTTAATTCTTTATTGTTGCTATATTTATCTGTTATCTTTTTATTGGTTTTTCTTTTTCTTATTTCAAAAAAAAAAAAAAATTTTGAAAAAATATATAAAGTCTGTACCTGTAATAAAGGACTAACTTGGAACCAAGGAGTCCAGGTAAAACAAGCTGCTTAAGTTCATGTTCCTTCCAAGGCAGAACCATCAAGATCCGTCAAGCCCAAGGTTCCTCTTATGGGGGTATGACTATGGACCGCTTTTTCGTCAGTTTAAAAAAATTACTGGAAAAAAAGGCCCGAGTTTTTTGGAACAACAAATATTTTCAGAAATATATAGAGGATAGAATTGTACCCTGGGGACTACGAATACAAATTTTTCCAAACCTACCAAAAATTGAAACAGAGTTCAGAGAGGATTGGGAATCAAATTTACAGTCTTGCTCTTTTAAAATGATGGAGGCTCTCTGCCAGAATTAATAAAAAGAATTAGAGGTTGTCAAAGGAGACATTGAAAAATTATATACTGACAATAGTAATCTTGTTTCAGACCCTATCTTTGCTGACAGAGAGCAAACATTGGAGAAACACTTGGAACATTTTGTTACTGATATCCTAAAAACTAAGGATAAAAAATACTATTGTGATAGATTGGTATATGATAGTTGTATGGCCTTTAAATGGTCTACTATGAACTCACGAAAGAGGAATAAACCTTCCTCCCGTGGACGTAATTCGACTCATGATCCAAGTGACTCTGACGAATCTTCCATTTCTTCCTCATCTCTAGCAGGTGCCAACTCCAATACATCATCGGGCACACAAAAGGGCAAATATGATAGATCAGCGTCAACCGCCTCAGCCGCCAAACGCACCCCGCAGGACACCACCCGTTCTGAGCTTCATTCACAAATAAATAATACACCTTCTAGTTCTTCTAACTCTTTTGGTGATGAACACCCCAATTCTTTACATTCAAGCTCACAATTGGGAGCAATACCCAAGGTAAGTCACTTACCAGTTACTACCCCTTTGGGGGACTCACAAGGACTCCCGAATCATGGAGATCTTCGCTCGGCACCTATTTTTTCACTTACACCAAACTTGGAAAATGTAAAGAAAGTTCCCAATGCACCCCCAACACTCAAGGGGACAGCCAAGGCGGCTTGCAAGTAATTAACCTATCCTTCTATCCCCTAACAGAAGATCAGGTCCGGGTTTTCAGCCTAGGCCTGACCTTCTGTCCGGACCAGGAGGTGGATCCTTTTGAGATCATTAACCACTTCAGATCTGCGCTATTGCCAAATGATGGCAACAGCGCGGATCTACATTGCCGGGACGACGTCTATTGATGTCGTCCCGTGCCCGAGCGGCCTGCGTGCCCCCTGCAGGGCACGCGGCACGCTCGGTGATCAGCGAGTCTATGAGACTCGCCTGATCACAGATCAGAGTAAGGGGTCAGTCCCGACCCCTTACCACATGATCAGCTGTCAGCCAATGACAGCTGATCATGTGATGTAAACAGAGCCGGTAATCAGCTATTTTTCCTCCTCGCGCTGACAGCGTGAGGAGGAAAAAAAACCGATCATCGGCGGCCGTGAAAGGGACATCAGTCCCGATCACGGCGATCATCTGCCCCCACAGCAATAGGCAGCAGTACTGCCTACCAGTGCCCACCAGCATCACCCATCAGTGCCCACAGCACCTTCCATCAGTGCCATCCATCAGTGCCCACAGTGCCACCCATCAGTGCCACCCATCAGCACCCACAGTGCCACCCATCAGTGCCACCCATCAGCGCCCACAGTGCCACCCATCAGCACCCACATCAGTGCAACAACAGTGCTGCACATCCATGCCACCTATCAGTGCCCATCAGTGTCACCTACCAGTGCCCATAAGTGCCCATCAGTGCCACCCATCACTGCCCATCAGTGCCACCCATCAGTGCCCCCCATCAGTGGTACCTATCAGTGCCCATCAGTGCCACCTATCTGTGCCACCCATCCTTGCCACCCATCAGTGCCACCCATCAGTGCCACCCATCAGCGCCCATCAGTGGCCATCAGTGCCACCTTATCTGTGCCCATCAGTACCGCCTTATCTGTCCCCATCAGTGCTTGCCTTAACTGTGCCTATCAGTGCCGCCTTAACTGTGCCTATCAGTGCCGCCTTAACTGTGCCTATCAGTGCCTCCTTAACTGTGCCTATCCATGCCCATCAGTGCAGCCTATCAGTGCCCACCAGTGCCGCCTCATCAGCGCATAGCAATGAAGGAGAAAAATTACCTGTTTGCAAAATTTTATAACAAACTATGAAGCATGATTTTTTTTTTCAAAATTTTAGCAAAAAATAAAAATCCCAGCTGTGATTAAATACCACCAAAAGAAAGCTCTATTTGTGGGAAAAAAATGATAAAAATTTCATTTGGGTACAGTGTTGTATGACCGTGTAATTGTCATTCAAAGTGCGACAGCGCTGAAAGATGAAAGTTGGTCTGGGCAGGAGGGGGGTTTAAGTGCCCAGTAAGCAAGTGGTTAAAGACATACACCTCTTTGCCAGAAAACTAATGTTTTAGGTCATATACAACAAGGACCCGGTTGGTTCTGATACCAATCCGGAGAGCCTTTGGATGAACAAAACCATTAATGAGATAAAAGCACTACAGGATTTGATGGAATTATGGGAGGAAGGCAATCCATTTGACGACTCCCTGGAGGAACCCACTGCCATTTCTTCCCCGGATCCCCCTTGCGGGAGGCTATTTCCACCACCTCATCTTTACAGACCAAAATCTACTTCTTTTCCGGCCCTACAGGGCAACCCTAGCATTTGGGCCTTTACCCAACAGGTTACCAAGGAGATCCAGGCCACAACTTGGAAACGATCTACTGGTCGTTCCAACTTAAAACCAGCCCTCTGTAGAGCTTTATCCTCTCTAAAATGCAATGATCAGATTGTTATCAAACCTTTGGATAAAGGGGGAATATAGTAGTCATGAATAGGGATTTCTATAAAAAAAATGGTTTTGGATCTTTTGTGTAACCGTAGTTGGTATCGACCAGTTCCCTCTTTTCAGGTTAAGTATGCAGAAACGAAATTAAAGATTCTTGTTAGTTGGGCATTTCACAATGATCTCATTGACAAGAAGACTCTAGATTTTTTGACTGTTGGAACACCTAGGACCCCCACCCTATATGCCATACCCAAAGTCCACAAGCATCTCAAATTTCTTCCCGGTCACTCGATAGTTTCGGGGAGCGGATGTTTAACTGAGCCTGCGAGCAAGCTTGTGGACGACTATTTGCGACCACATGTCAGCTCGCTCAACTCCTACATACAGGACACCGCTGACGTCTTGAGATCCCTGGATGGTATTTGCGTACCACCGGGGTCCCTATTGGTGGCCATCGATGTGAAGGCCCTCTATAAC
Source organism: Aquarana catesbeiana (assembly GCF_042186555.1). Lineage (NCBI taxonomy): Eukaryota > Metazoa > Chordata > Amphibia > Anura > Ranidae > Aquarana > Aquarana catesbeiana. The sequence goes on along the minus strand of NC_133324.1, from coordinate 489,940,085 downwards.
TCCATCCCCCATGAGCGGGGGGTTGGGGTTGGGGTTGTGGAGGGCTTCCTATCGGAATGGGGGCCTGGGGCTTTACAATTGCTTCATCTTGGATCTTTTATGGTTCATCCTAACTAACATTTTTCTTTTCGACCGATCCCACTACCTCCAGGTGCAGGGTGTTGTGATGGGGATTAAATGTGCCCCATCATACGCCAATCTGTACCTGGGGGGGTGGGAGCGGGAGATTTTTTCTTCAGATGACTATGGCTGATTCTTTGAAAATGTTTTGATTTGGTGTCGATTTATCGAAAAAGAAAAAGATGGAAACAGCTATCAGTCGACATATGGGTTTATACCACTCATTTGATCTAACCAAAATGAAATTTTTTGCCCTGGAATTCCTGCCCACTCATGAGAGGGGGGGAGATGTGGATAGAATTCTCTTGCAGAAGGAGACGAGGTGGATCCATTCTTTGGCTGCCACCTCGCCCCCTGGGCTTAACGAATCCATTAGCTTTAGGCCTTTCCTCTAGGGATGTATAGAGCCATGTTCTTAGTTGCTCCTAAAATTGGTCACTTGTTGACCTTTATTGATATTTTGATATGTGTCAGGTTATTGTACCAGGTTTTCATATGTACACCCTATCCAGACTGCCTCTACTTCATTTTTTTGCCATTTTGGTCTATGGATTAACTGTGCAGATTGTATTAATTAATTAACTTTCAACACACAAATAGAAATATAAGGGGAGAGGAAATAACAGGGAGTAGGAAGGAGGGAGGGGGAGGAATGGAAAGAAGAAAGAAAAAATATATATATTTTTTTCCCTCTCCTTCTTCTTCTTCTCTTTTCCCTATGAGTTCCTAAATTGAGAATAAAGTTTTTTTAACTAAGGAAGCACCCACAAGGATTAGATGATCATACGGACGCCCAGGGCACCATTTCCAGTGGTAAATCTGTTTCCACTGGAGGGCGCCAATTGCATCTTTCCATAACCTTTGTGGGAATTATTTTCACGCAAATGGTTGCAGCCACTTTTTCCATCTTTTCTGGTTTTATTTTCTTTTTTTCAAAGTTACATTTATTATTTTTGTGCCTTTTGAGCATTTACATCATTGCTGACAGCCCTAGAGGTGTTGTCAGGTCACTTCCTGTGCGCCCCCTAGTGTCACTTCCGGTGTGCCCAGCATCTCTGATTTAGATTGATTTAATTGAGGAACTTCTCTTCCTGACTTGACTGAGGGTGTTACTTCCGGTCTGAATGCCTATTGGTAGATGCCCATGCAGCGTACGCCCCTTCCCCAGGTTTTAGAGCCATTTTTTGGTGCCAAATTTGGAGAGGGGGAGGGTATTTAAACACTCTGGTGGTGGTTCAATAGAGATCTAGCCTGAGAGGAGGAGGATATCATTTTTCTTATTTAACAGTTGATCCAGGTATTTCTTACTACTTTGAGGATATTATAGACTAACTTCTGAGGAAACCCCTGCTTTTATTTTGGGTCCCCTGACTGAATCACTGCTGGTATTTCTAGGCTTTGTCGTTTGTCTTTTTCTTTCCCCCCTTTTCTTTGGGGTTCTGCCTTGGAAGGAACACAAACTTGTTTTACCTGGACTCCTTGGTTCCAAGTTAGTCCTTTATTACAGGTACAGACTTTATATATTTATTTATTTTTTTTTTTAACTAAGAAAGATAAAACCAATAAAAAGATAAAATATAAATATAGCAACAATAAAGAATTAAAAGATGCAAATTAAAGATCACTGCATTCCTTTCTCCACTCACATTTCAGGACCTCTTCCATCAGTTAAAAACATGATTTTATCTACCCTCTGTGGTCATCAATTGATCCTCTGGCTGGGGTTGCTTCTTGATCCAAATAGCTTAACTACTTGAGTTTCCATTCAATTCGTTATCCCAATTTTTTACAAGACCTGCAGACAGGTAAACAGATCCCATACTTGGTTTAATTGTTATATTGGCAGCTTGGATGTGTGGTACTAATTTTTTGCCTTGTATTGATAGTGTTTTGTCTTTGTCTTCTTTGTGTATTTTGTAACTTACCGCATTGTTCTCTTAGTGCCCAATAGATACTACTCTCCCGAAGAAGCCACGATGTGTGGTGAAACATGTTGAGAAATCAATCCTTCGGTTGCACTATTTAAAGATTGTTCCAGTACATTGCATGTAAACTCTTTTTGCAACCATGTTTTTATTAATTTTTCAAAATAAAATGTGAAAATTTTATATAAAAAATATTGTGTTACCCTGTTTGCACCTTTAAAATCCCAATTTTCCCTTTATTGCATGTTGTACATTGTAGGGATGTGGTGCCTATACTCATTTTGAATGTGAGGCAAGTATTTACCTTTTTCCACTGATTTAGTGAAGTGAGCTTGATGGCCATTTTAGCTAGGAATGTTCTGGGATGGGGACGAGGGGAGCGAGATCACACTTACAATTTATGCAACTTAAGGTTTAGTACTTACAATTTATGCAACTTAAGGTTTAGTAATGGAAATAAAGGAGTGTACAGGTATACTGACTATGACAAAAAAATGTGGTATGTCACTAGGTATGCTTTACGGAACTGCACTAATTATATCAAAGGTGATGCAATTCGGCAGTATGCAGATTCATCAAGAAAAGAAACAATAAAAAAAAAAAAAAAAAAAAGAGTAACCAAAAATAAGGATAAAAATTAACAACAATAACAAGAATATCAGTGTGCGTGGCACACTATAACCTGAGGTAGTGAAGTCGACACTTAATCAGTGTCCACATAGGATCCAATAAATGCTTGTGACCTTAGGCCTTCAGGTTGTGGTGGTTCTCGCCTCGATCATGAACCCAGTTCCGGGATGGTGTGGTGTGTGAATGGGAGCCCGTGCGGTCACTCGTGGCAGGAGGAAGGGGGAGAAAACCCCAGTTGGACAATTTTTTGTACCCTTCTTTAGGAGTATGGATGGGAACCATTTGTTGTTGGTATATCACCAGGAGTTTGGTCGGGAAGCCCCACTTGTACGTGATTTTTTTTTCCCTCTAGAATGGTGGTAATGGGGGTGAATGCTCTTCTCATATCCATGGTGGCTTTGGAGAGGTCATTGAACAGGAGGACATTTGTGTACGGTGCTGGTAGTGGTTTAGTGGATCTGGCCACCTGTAAAATTTGCTCCTTAATATGAAAATAATGCACTCTTGCTAGAATATCCCTCGGGATGTCAGGGGATAGGTGTGCAGGTTTGGCTATTCTGTGCGCCCGGTCAATTGTAATGTCCCGTGCATTCAAATGAGGAAGTAAGCATGAAAACAGCTGTTGCAAGTAAGGAGCGATTTTCATTTGGTTTGACAGATTCAGGGACACCTCTAAATTTTATATTGTTCCTTCCGGAACGGTCTTCTAAATCAGCCAATTTCAACTTTATGTGGTGTATTTCCGACTAATGGTGCTCATGTGCATCCAGTAATTCATTGTGGGCTCTGACATGGTCATGCATGCTTTCTTCAAGCATATGTGCTTTTCCTTTGAGGCAGTCTACCCTGTCATGCATCTGGGAGACAGAGAGTTGTAATTCCCTGTGGAGATCTTTTTGCAATGTGAGGAGCATTGATTTTAGCATGGACTCTGTCACAGAATTATCTGATGCAGGGATGGCTGCCAGAGCTGGGGTGTGTACTGTGTCAGTGTCCCTGTCTGCCCACTGGTGCTTCTTGGGCTGGGGCTCTTTGCTAGGGAAGAGGGCTGGGGAAGAAGCCAGCCTCTTACCTCTGCCCATGCTGGATTGGGAGGCTGCGGCGTCTGGGGAGGGTATGGTGTCCATCTCCTCTCTGAACACATTGTCCCCAAGTGACAGAGCTGGGTATTCCCCTTGTGGGGGAGCCGAACAGCACTCATCTGCTGCTGTGGCGCGGGATGTGACTGAGGCGTTGTTCCCGGACCCGGGGCCATCTTGGGCCTGGTTCATGGCCATGCTGGGATAATAGTCAGTAAGGTGGCGTGGTGCGGGCGGTTTATTACACTGCCTAGACATGCCCGTTACGGTCACGTATCTCTTCCCCCTCTGTGTAGCCGGATCGGGGTTGGAAAGTTGCCCGTAGTTGCTGCGGATCCTTGGCTGTGGAACGTAGCTCTGGCTTCAGGCTTCCATTCCTCTCCGCGGCAGGCCGACCTGCTATTTTTTGTATGTCTCAGAATGTAGGGGGGGCCCCCAAGAAAATGTTTGCCCAGGACCCAATCAATATTAAAAATGGCCCTGTGTGTTCCATTTGATGGTTATGGTGATATATACCAGAATTCAAGTTTCTGTTAAGACTACAACAACCAAAACATTTTCTATGTTGATAGTGAGGATACATCATGCAGATACTGTATGTCAAAGATATATTTGAGCCCAAACATCTCCTCATCATTAAGACAAGGTGATGTTTAGGGGTGTGTGACAAAATATGATATGACACTTAAGTTCTTTTTGCATATGCCTCAAGACCTGTACAGAGAGTTGATTTGCACAATTCAGGTCTAACAATGATTGGCCTTTAACCACATGCCGACCAGGCCATAGCCGAAATATGGCTACATCGCGGTCGGCTTATTCTGGGAGGGCGTCCATGAACATCCTCACAGAATCGCGCTCCCGCGTGCCCCATGCGCCCCATGTCCATGACCGTCGGGTCCTCTGGACCCGGCATGTTATGGAACAGGGTAAAGAGCCAATGACAGTGGCCCTTTACCACGTGATCGCTCCGTCCAATGACGGATCGCTCACTTGTCAACAAACCGGAGCTTGTCCGATCAGTACAGTGTGCGAGGAGAGGAGGGAGCCGGGTGCAGCAGTGCTGTGGGCTGTCTCTGGAGTGCCCACAGTGCTGATCTGTGCCAATCCATTCATCCATCCATGCTCACACATGCCTCACACATGCCCATCCATGCTCATACATGCCTCACATGTGCCCATCCATGCTCATACATGCCTCACATGTGCCCATCCATGCTCATACATGCCTCACATGTGCCCATCCATGCTCATACATGCCTCACATGTGCCCATCCATGCTCCATATGTGCCCATCTATACTCCATCCATTTTGGTTCATCCGTGCTCAATCCGTACTCCATCCCTGGCTCATTCATGCTCCATCCATCCCTGGCTCATCCATGCTCCATCCATCCCTGGCTCATCCGTGCTCAAGCCATTCATGCTCATCCATTCTCCATCCATCCCTGGCTCATCCGTGCTCATCCATACTCCATCCATCCCCGGCTCATCTGTGTGCCATCCATGCTCACCCATGCTCCATCCATCCCTGGCTCATCCGTGCTCATCCATGCTCCATCCATCCCTGGCTCATCCGAGCTCATCCATGCTCCATCCATCCTTGGCTCATCCGTGCTCCATCCATCCATGCTCATCCATGCTCCATCCATCCCTGGCTCATCCATGCTTCATCCATCCCTGGCTCATCCGTGCACCATCCATCCCTGGCTCATCCATGCTCCATCCATCTGTGCTCATCCATGCTCCATCCATCCCTGGCTCATCTGTGCACCATCCGTGCTCATCCATGCTCCATCCGTGCGCATTCATGCTCATCCATGCGCACCCATGGCTCATTCATGCTCATCCATGCCTCATCTGTGCTCATCCATGCCACAGCAGTGCTTATCCTTGCTACAGCCATGACACATCAGTGCTCATCTGTGCCAAATCAGTGCTCATCCTTGCCACAGCCATGCCACATCAGTGCTCATCCATGCCCCATCAGTTCTCATCCTTGCTGCATCCTTGCCACTACAGTGTCCATCAGCGTCTCACAAAAGTGTAATAGGTAGTCAAATTAGATTTGAAATGTATGTCCCTGGTGGTGCTCCCTGCATGTTGGGCCCCCGTATGTGGCCAGGCTGTGGAAAAGACTCCCACATGTGGTATCACCATACTCAGGAGGAGTAGCAGAATATATTTTGGGGTGTCATTTTTGCTATGTACATGCTATGTGTTAGAAATTTCTTATAAATGGACAACTTTCTGTTAAAAAAAATGCGTTTTAATTCTTTTTCCACTTTTTCCAAAAACTTGTGGAAAAAATTGACATGTTCAAAAGACTCATTATGCCTTATAAAATATACGTTGGGGTGTTTACTTTCCAAAATGGGGTCATTTTGTGGACGTTTCCATTGTCCTGGTGCTTCAGGGCCTTCAAAAGTGTAAGAGGTAGTCAAAAAATGAAATATATTATATGAAATATGAAATAAAATAAAATTAAATATAAATGTAATTTATGTCCCTATAACGCCTGACGTTGCTCCCTGCATGTTGGGCCTCTGTATGTGGCCAGGCTGTGTAAAAGTCTCACACGTGTGGTATCGCCATACTCAGGCAGAGTAGTAGAATGTGTTTTGGGGTATAATTTGTGGTATGCATATGCTGTGTGAGACAAATAACCCGTTAATATGACAATTCTGTTGAAAAAAAAAAAAAAGAAAATCTTCATGTTGCAAAGAATTGTGGGAAAAAATTACAACTTCAAAAAACTCACAATGCCTCTTACTTATACCTAGGATTGTCTACTTTCCAAAAAGGGGTCATTTGGGGGGTATTTGTTCTTTCCTGGTTTGTTAGTGTCTCAAGAAATGAGATAGGCCCTCAGTACATCAGGTGTAATCAGGTGGGATCAGTTTTCAGTGACTGGCACCATAGCTTGTAGACTCTATAACTTTCACACAGACCAAATAATATACACTGATTTGGGTTATTTTTACCAAAGATATGTGGCAGTATAAATGTTGGTCAAAATTTATGAAGAAAAATGATTCATTGCCAAATGTTATAACCGAAACAAAGAAAAATGCTTTTTTTTTTTTACAAATTTTTCGGTCTTTTTTCATTTATAGCGCAAAAAATAAAAAAAACAGCGGCGATCAAATACCACCAAAAGAAAGCCCTATTTGTGTGAAAAAAAGGACAACAAATTCATATGGGTAGCATGTTGCCTGACTGAGTAAATGTCATTCAAAATTGATCTGGTTAGGAAGGGGGTTTAAGTACCCAGTGGTCAAGTGGTTAATATGGTTGGCGAACACTGTTAATGCTTCTGTCCAACAAACATTTTCTCCAAAGATTTTGTATAAAATAAAGTATTCCCACTACATATGACATATGTTCTCACAAGAGATTAGACCAGTGTGATACGCATGTACATAGGGAGGTCTATGCAGAAAATTATGACTCTGCTTGTATATACACAAAACAGTTTCTGAAAATCTAGAGAAATGACAGGAGCAAATATATCTATTTTACTAAATGTCATATCTCTGTTTTTTAATCCTATTTTGTTTGGTATGCATTACTGTTGAGAAACTGATCTAAAAAGTGTCATCAGTGTCTTGAACATCACAATCAAGAAGCAAACCAGCATGACGGGCCAAGTTATGAAGGACAAAGCATGCCAAAAAAACATGTCATAAAATTTTTCAGGGCTATACAGCAGAAAACCACCAGATTTCCAAGAAAATGGAGGACAGCCATCAACTTTATCGTTGGTGGAATTGCATAATTGCACTGCATGTTGGGCTCAAGAAAAGGGAAAATTGAATACTTACCTTTCTGTAATTTTCCTTTCCTGGTGCCTACCCATGGCAGCATGCCAATGGTTGGTGGCTCCGCCCTCGACCAACCCACAGGACCACGTAACTCTATCAAAAAAAGAGCTACTCCCCCCCTTCAGGTATTCTTGTAACTAGTCTTCAGAACCTTTAGGATTATTAAAGGAGGGTGTATGCTGCCATGGGTAGGCACCAGGAAAGGAAAATGACAGAAAGGTAAGTATTCAATTTTACATTTTCCTGGTGCCTCCATGGCTGCATACCAATGGTAAATAACTTGCTTACAGGGAGGGTATTGCAATAAATTTTAATGAGTTTACAGAACTGATAGCTCTAAGGACCTTTTTCTGAAATCTCGGAGGTGAGGACCACCGGATCTAGGCTATAGCACTAACATAAAGGTGTTGAAGGATGACCAACTAGCCGCCCTGCAAATTGTCTTAGGGGAGACCCGAGCCAAAGCTGCCCAAGAAGAGACCATTCCCTGCGTTGAGTGTGCATTCACCACATTTGGAACTGGAAGACCACTATCCCGATATGCCTTCTGAAATAGTCTCACGATTCAGCTGGCCAAGGTCATTTTGGAGGCCACCATTCCTTTCTTTGTGCCCTTGGGGATAACGAATAAATGTTGATTCTTGCGGAATTGCTGTGTTAGCACTAAATAACGCCTCAGGGACCTAGCAACATCAGTTCATGTAGTTTTGAGGAGGTTGGATCTTCTCTGAAGGCTGGGAGAACCCATTGCTGATTAAAATGGTAGACTGAAGGTACTGTCAGTACAAACTGGTGAATAGGCTGCAGGACTACCCTGTCTGGGAAAAAGGTGACGTAGGGTTCCTGTGCTCCTAGAGCATGAATTTCCAACACTCTACGCCCTGATGTGATGGCGATCAGGAAGGTCGTTCCAGGTAATATCCTCCAATGTACTATCCTCAGTAGGTGCAAAGGGAGGGTTGGCTAAGGCATTGAGGACAACTGTCAGATCCCATTTGGGGTATACGTAGTGCTTTCCTGGGAGGACGTAATCTTAGGACTACTTTCAGAAAAAGGGCTACGAGGGGATTAAGTGCCCAGCATGCATCCGTTAGAGCTGACAAGGCTGAAACCTGAACCTTCAGTGTGTTAAGGCCTAAGCCCAGACCAGACTGTAGAAAGAGTAAAATATTTTGGACTCCAGGATCCAGTGGATTGAACTGGTTGGATTCTGCTATCTGGGTGAATTTCCTCCATACCCTGTAGTAGGTGGCGTTGGTGGACGATTTTCTTGCCTGCAACAATGTCTGGATAACATCATGTGAGCACCCTAGGTCGCCCAGTCTCTTTTCCGCTCAACTTCAAGTGAAAGAAGTTGCCTTGAGATTGCGGAAGCGGAAGTGGATTGCACAGGGCCATTTTGACTAGGAGAGGAAACCACGGTCTCCTCAGCCAGTATGGGATGACTTTTTCTGATGTCAGACGCTGGAGAAACCTCAGGATCAGAGGAATCGGAGGGAACGCATACCCCTTTTGAAAGTTCCAAGGCTGGACTAGGGCATCCACTCCCGCATACCTTGGAGATGGGAACCTCAAGAAAAACAGGGGGGTTTTGCGTTGAGCGGGGAAGCAAAAAGATCTACCTGGGGAGTACCCCACTGTTGGCATATCCAGCGGAAAACCTGTGGGTCTAGTGACCATTCGTTGTTGTTGCTGAAAGACCTTGAAAGGCAATCGGCCAGCTGATTCTCGGGGGCTTGGATGTAAGCAGCCCGAAGATCGATCAAATTGTTCTCGGCCCATGACATAATTGGAGCTACCTCACTGGCTAGGGACCTGCTGTGTGTCCTACCTTGGTTTTGAACATAGGCCACTGCTGATCTGTTGTCCATATGGAGCAGTATGGACTTGCCTCTGAGAAGAGGGGCTAGATGTATAATCGCCATTCAAGCTGCCCTTAGTTCCAGGATATTAGAAATTATCCCTTTCACATTGACCCCTTTCGCATCTTCCTTGCACTAACTGGTTTTGGTAGCGTGCCCCCCATTCCAGTTGACTTGCATCCGATGTAAGGATGGACCACGAGATGGGGCCCAGAGAACGGTGAACTAAGAGGTTGGACGGTCTTGTCCACCACAAGAGGCTGGATTTCATTGAAAAGGTGATGATTATCATTTGTCCCAGGTGCTTCTTTCTCCACTGAGCCAGAAACCCCAACTGGAAATCTCGTAGATGCCACCTGGCCCACTTCACCATCGGTGTGCATGATGAAAGGGACCCTAGAAGGCTCAGACAGTCTGATGCTGGCACTGATCGGCTCCCTAGGGCCTGCTTCATCTTCTGTATCAATATAGGGATCTTCTCTAGTGGGAGTGACACAGCCTTCTCTGGGGGATTGAATAAAGCTCCCAGATGTATTGTCTTTTGTGTAGGTGTCAATTGACTCTTTGAGTAGTTGATAAGCAACCCAAATTGGACCAAGGTGTTCAGAACTAGCTGCACATGTGCTTCCAGTGTCCCTTTGTGCTGTAATAGGATCAGTATGTCGTCTAAGTAGTGAAGGACCCTGACCCCCCTCTCCCTGAGGGGAGCTAGGATGGCTACTAAAACCTTGGTAAAGGTTCTGGGCACTGATGAAATTCCAAAGGGAAGACATTGGAACTGGAGGTGCAGATCGTCTACTTTGAATCGGAGAAAAGGCTGGAAATGATGGTGGATGGGGATGTGAAGGTATGCATCTTGGAGATCCATAGAAGCCATCCAATCCCCTGGCTGTACTGACAGAATTACTGTATTCAGGGATTCCATTTTGAAATGTTTTACTTGAATGTAGATGTTTAACCACTTTAGGTCCAATATGGGCCTCCAGCCTCCTGATTTCTTGGGGACTAAAATGATTAGGAAATAGAACCCCGAGTGTTTCTCTGAGTCTGGTACTAGCAGTACTGCCCTTTGGTGTTGAAGTATTCTCTCCTTGGAGACTGGAATTTTGGTGGGCTGGAAAGAAAAGGGTGGAGGACGAAGGATCGTGGAGATTGCCCATTGATCCACGCAATTTTCCACCCAAACCTGGGCAAAAGACCCGAGCCTTGCCCCCACTGGACCGGTTTGGGTGGGCAAGGAGTCAAAAAGACTTCTGGTTCTCGACCGTCGATGTTAGGCTTCCCTAACTTGAGAAAGGTGGCTTGTGAGCCCTTCCAGCCTCTTCTGTACTCCTTACCGGGATGGTATGTCCTGGCATCACTTGATCTTTGTTGGGTAGCTGGCCGTGGAGCGAATTTCCTTCTAATACTCCTGTCCTGGGGAATTTGGCCACTCTTTCCACCTGTGACTCTGGTAATAGCTGTATCCATTTTTTTCACCGAACAGGGCCTTTCCATCGTAAGGGATGCGGCACCAGGATTGCTTCAAGGATGGGTCCGCCGACCATGGCTTTTACCATAATGCGCATCTGGCTGTGATGGGGTATAGCATGGGCCTGGAGGAACACCTCAGAACAGCAATGGCTGCTTCTGCCATATAATCGGAGGCTAGTTTCAACTCATCCAGTGCTTTAATGATTTCATCTGAACCTAAGCCTCGCCTGAGAGCCGTCTCAATATTATCTGACCATACCCTGGTGGCCCTGGAGATTGAAGACAGAGCCACCGCCGGCTTGCAGGCTGCCCCTGTTGCCTGATAAACTTTCTTAAGGTCTGATTCGATCCTGCAGTCCAAGACATCCCTGAAGGAGGCTGCATCTTCTAAAGGCAACATTGTTTTCCTGGCTAATCTCATGACCGATGCGTCCACAGTTGGAATGGAATCAAAGAGCTGTGCATCTACCTCCACCAACGGATAAAGTTTGAGAAACCGATTGTAGGTGTCAGGCCTCTTATCTACTTTCCGCCACTAATCCGTAACTACTCCCCTAATTTTATCCATCAAAGGGAAGTTTGAAACTTTCTTAGACAGGTGAGGGAAATATTTTTTCGTTTTGGATGGAGGTTTCGGGTCTTCCTCCCACTGAATCGCATCTTTAACTGAGATAATAAAGGGCTCTATTAAGGCAAAATCAAATGCTGATGAATTCTCTTCTGCTGTAATCGATTCGTTTTCCAAATTAGCTTCTAAACTGGGTTGGAGAACATGCTTCTCTACAGCTCTCTCCTCCGTAGGTGGAACGGATAGATCTTGGGATAGGGCTAATTCCCGGATGGAATCTTTGATTAAATCTTTAATTGAGTCTATGGATCCCTGCTTGTCTGCCGTGTCTTCCAGGAGCTACTGGCTACATGCCAATTTCCCTGGGAGGGCTTGCTTCCCACAGACCCAACAATCCTTCTTCCCTGGATGTGTTGACCTGCCCTGGGAGTCACGCCTGCTTGAGGTATGATGGGGTGACCCCCGACTGCTGCGGGAAGCATGAGCAGAAGATGAATGAGAATGATCAGAACTTCTGTGGCCCCTATCGAGAGAACTTCTGTGGGAAGATCTGCGGGATGACTCTCGGTGCGGGCTGTGGAAAAGAACAAAGGATATTTCCATATGCCCAAAAGAAAAATGCTCGTTGAATTTAAGGAACTTACCTGCTTGTTGCAGCCCTTACCTAGTGGTATGTTGAGGATCTTTTTGATGTGGCATTGTTATATCAGAGGCAGCTAGAGATAGGAAAAAAATAAAAATTAAGATAGAAAAAAAAAAAAGGCATAGGAATGGCATGAAAGACCATTAAAAAAAAATATTCGCATATATATATATATATATATATATATATATATATATATATATATACACTTAAACTTTCGCTACCTTGGCCAGGCTCCATGACTATAGTAAGGGAGGAAAGGAGGAGAAAACACCTGGAGATGTTTCCCCTCTGACAGCCTGGTTAAAATGAGCCATTAGGCTGTTTAAATAGAGAATCTCGGTCAGGGTGTACCAAGATGGCCTCCGCTTAGCCTCAGAAGGCTACTGCGCATGTGCCGTGATGATCCGCCGTGACCCTGCCCCCCCGAGGTGACGAGGCTGAGTTCAGAGGTGCACGCAAAGCATCTGGACACTCAGAGGGGGGCGGTATGCTGGCACATACACAAGCAGAGTCAGGCTGCTGGCGGGAGCGACCCACACGGGCGGGGGTGGCATACCGGCGTAGCTGGCAGACAGCAAAATTTCACCACTGGATGCTCCAGGAAAGGTACCTTATTTTGAGATAGCCAGCCATTACCACAGAGGAGGAGAAAAATGCTCCTAGATCTCTCCACAGGCCCTGAAAAGATCCACAAAAAACGGGCTCCCATACTTATATGGCGCATTTAGCAGCCCAAGTAATGGGACTCCATACTGCAGGAGAGCATAAACCTGCAATGGTCACACCATAAGTCGGTGAGGTAGGGCTGGACTGTGATCCTGCAGGGATGAGGACAAGAAAAAGAATACCTTAGGGGGGGGGTAACTCTTTTTTTTATAGAGTTACGTGGTCCTGTGTGTTGGTCGAGGGCGGAGCCACCAACCATTGGTATGCTGCCATGGAGGCACAAGGAAAGCCTTTTAAATCCCCAAACAAGCACCATAATTAGCTCCTTGGACAGGCTAAATTTCTTCAGCACTTCTGCTTCTGTGGATTGATCAAGCAGCATGCTGTATTTAAATAAACATTGGCACATTATAACCACTCTTCTCCTTGCCGTCCTTTGCATTCAAACAAATTAGCCTCAGAAAGTTGAATTTTTGATGTAGGTGAGAGCAATGCTACGTCCAGCTGCCAAATGTCAGTGACCAAATGCTCATTAGATTGTGAATTGGCGCCCATTTTTACACACTTTCATGCCCTGGTTTTAATGGCTGTAATGTCTACTTGCCAAACTAAAGTCATCCATTACTTAAATATCACATGCCTGGCTCACTACTTATTTAACCGCTTCAGCCCCGGAATATTTTACTCCCTTCCTGACCAGAGCACTTTTTGTGATTCGGCACTGCGTAGCTTTAACTGACAATTGCGCGGTCGTGTGCGGCGTTGCACCCAAACAAAATTGACGTCCTTTTTTTCCCACAAATAGAGCTTTCTTTTGGTGGTATTTGATCACCTCTGTGTTTTTTATTTTTGTGCTATAAACAAAACAAGAGCGACAATCTTGAAAAAAAAAAGCATTATTTTTTACTTTTTGTTATAATAAATATCCCCCAAAAATATATAAAAAAAACAATTTTTTTCCTCAGTTTAGGTCGATATGTATTCTTCTACATATTTTTGGTAAAAAAAAATCGCAATAAGCGTATATTGATTGGTTTGCGCAAAAGTTATAGCGTCTACAAAATAGGGGATAGTTTTATGGCATTTTTATTATTATTATTTTTTTTTTACTAGTAATGGCGGCGATCTGCAATTTTTATTGGGACCACAACATTATGGCAGACACATCGGACAATTTTGACATATTTTTGGGACCATTGGCATTAATACAGCGATCAATGCTATAAAAATGCATTGATTACTGTAAAAATGTTACTGGCAGTGAAGGGGTTAATGTGTTCCCTAGTGTGTGTTCTAACTGAATGGGGGAGGGGACTGTGCAGGGGAGATGACATATTGCTGTTCACACTCTGTATGAACAGACGATCTATCTGTTCTCCCCTCAGAGAACTGGAAACTGTGTTTACACACACAGATCCCGGTTCTCCGTGTGTCAGCGGCGATCGCTCTAGTGGCCACAGGGTGAAACGAAATTACATAACATCGTTTCACCCAGCCGTGCCATTCTGCCGCAGTACAACTGCTGCGGCTGATCGGCAAGTGGTTAAAGTATACATTTATTTATTTGTTTTAGTGAATTTACTTTAACGCTTATGCAGTTTAACAAACATTTTTATTTTTTGAGGTAAATACTGCATTAAGGGGTAGTTAATTGACATATTCAGTATCACATGCAATATTTGGGAAAAATGTGTCACATGACCCAAATACAGCACATGATATGCTTTAGTGAATTTCTTTCATTGCAAGAATAGATGCTCACCAAAATAAAGTTGAATGGTCAGTCTATTGGTGCAAGTAAGCATTCTCTTTATTTTTTTACACAGATCTCTACATCCATAAACACACTCAGAGCCGTGTAGGAGAAAATGCATATAATTTACAGTACATAGGTGTATTGTCTGGTTGCCTGATGATCACTCTTTTTGGGCAGACAAGTGTGTCAAGTTTACATGTATATAAATGTAAACAGTCGCTTCCGCTAATAGGTCTTCCAAGGTGAGGAGTAACAGATGTCAGATAAAATGGTGGTGTGAAAGGTATATATGGTATCCCAAAACTAGGTGGATGCTGCCTTCCTCAGATGGGGTAATCTGAAAGGAACTACAAGAAAAACAGAAATGGAAGGCGCACCTAGTGCATTACCAGAGATAATTTAATAAGAATTGATTTTATAAAAGCGGGTACTCACAAAATGCAACTGACAAAAGGCCATAAACACAGTGCATGGACATGCACAGAACACGGGGTACACCTAAGGCGTTTCGGGCTCTGAGGAAGGGGGTGCACCCCTGAAACGAGTTAGCTGTACTCCATGTTCTGTGCATGTCCATGCACTGTGTTTACGGCCATTTGTTGCATTTTGTGAGTACCCACTTTTATACAAAAATTCCTTATTATTAAATTATCTCTGGTAATGCACTAGGTGTGCGCTCCTTCCATTTCTGTTTTTCATGTGTATAAATGTACCTGGGGGTGATTATTAGATGTTCACATGGAGGAGGTAGTGAATTACAGAAGTCCGTATCCTGGTGCTGAAATACTGAGGTAAGCAGTTTGATTAGCGAATTCAATCTGAAAAAAAAATTGTATTTGTATATTTTGAAAACCTCTTCATAGAGCTCTTCATAGACCAACCAAAATTGCCCTCTGGACTCACAGCTAGAATAGTATGCACCCAGTATCTTCGGGATTGCCTGCGATTCAGCATTCCCTTAAAAGCAATAATTGCTGCAATGAGGACCAAAAAAGAGGAATACCATGCTCACCAACTACAAAATACACACATACTTCGCTTCACAAAACACACAACAGGAAGAAAGAAAGCGGCGAAATCGAATGGGGTGAAAACATGCGTAAAATGCATGTAAAACGCAATATGCATTGCATTGATATTAACCACCTCACATCCATGCTATAGCCGAAAGACGGCTGTAGCACAGACCTAATTTGCCGGGAGGGCATCCATGGACGTCCTCCAGTGCTTGAGCGGCCTGCGCGCCCCCGGCGCACTCTGTGATCAGTGAGTCTATGAGACTGGGCTGATCACAGATCAGAGTAAGGGGTCGATCTGTCACCTACCAGTGCCCACAGTACCACCCATCAGTGCCCACAGTGTCACCTATCAGTGCCCACAGTGTCACCTATCAGTGCCCACAGTGCCACCAATCAGTGCCTCATCACCAGTGCTGCCTATCAATACCACCTGCCAGTGCCCATCAGTGCCACCTACCAGTACCCATCAGTGCCCATCATCAGTGCCACCCATCAAGGTCCATCAGTGTCGTCTTATCAGTGCCTTTCAGTGTTGCTTATCTGTGCCCAGCAGTGTTGCCTTATCTGTGCCTATCAGTGCAGCCCATCAGTGCCCATCAGTGCAGCCTCATCAGCGAATATCAATGAAGGAGAAAAATTACCCGTTTGAAAAATTTTATTAACAAACTATGAAACATGTTTTTTTTTTTCAAAAATTTCTGTCTTTTTTTGTTTGTTTAGCAAAAAATAAAAACCCAATGGGTGATTAAATACCACCAAAAGAAAGCTCCATTTGTGTGAAAAAAATGATAAAAATTTAATTTGAGTACAGTGTAGCATGACCGAGCAATTGTCATTCAAAATGTGACAGTGCTGAAGGCTAAAAATTGGTCTGGGCAGGAGGGAGGTTTAAGTACCCAGTAAGCAAGTGGTTAAATACATGTTAAAAATGCAATATATGTTTTTTGTTTTTAAAGACACATATTGCATTTTAGAGTACATAGATGTAATCAGTCCTTTAATGCACTTGGTTCTAAAGTCATCTCAGCCAACACATCTGTGCCTAACATGGTAAGAAAAGTAACATTCTTTTTGCAGCTTTGTTAAAGCTGGGCCACAGAAGAACTGATTCACATGTCTTGTAAATAGTTTGACATTTAGCAGTTATGTCACTAAATGTGTGCCAATCTCTGCTGGAGAACTTTTTACCACTGTTCCCTTTTAATGATGCTTGTCCATGTTTGGCACATGCAGTTATTATTTTGGTTGTTAATACAATAAAAAAAAATATTTTCTTTTGAATGATGTACTTGCAGTTCATGCAGTAGCTATTTGGCCTCTTCGGAACTTTGTTATTTGCTTCATGTTGCTTTAAATACCCACATAACAAAGTGCTAATTGATACACCTGTTTTATAGCCGGCGCCTACTGTTAATTGTCAATTAACCTAAATTGATTCCCATGTGCACCTGTTTTGTAATTGTGTTTTTTTTTAATACTTGGGAGATTTATTCCAGTAACCCATCATTCCTAGTAAAAAAGGATGTCCTAAAAAAATGGCTGTAGATCATGCTAAGAAGGTTGAGTTAATGTGATAGGACAGTGGGGCATTTTGCTGTATTTTTTTCCTTAATAAAAGAAAATCGCATAAATAAAACTTTATTTAAAAAATAAAAATATTGTCATTGCTCTATAAATTTCTACTTTTTAAATTAAATAGGTGAATAGGATGGAGGATTAAAATTAATTGGTATTAAATTCACAAAAAGTAAGAGGGAAATTGAGGGGCTCTTTTTCATAATAATTCACTAAATCACATTTATTTGGGTTAAGAATTTGGGATTTAGGGTCTTTTTCTCTTGCCCCCTTTTGTACCCTAAAGTGAGTCTGAATTTGATCATTATATCTCTCTCCTGCTATTACTGATATTGAGATCTCTCTCTCCTTTCTTTTACTTCTGGTCCATTTAAGAAGGGCTGGTAATGTGGGCCAAACTATACAAATGGATGGTATTGTACAGACAATAGCTAGTATTAATTGAAGTGGTATATACAGTTGTCCCATAGATTTACATACCCTGGCAAAATGTATGATTTCTTGGCCGTTTTTCAGAGAATGTGAATGAGAACACAAAAATATTTCTTTCACTCATGGTTAGTGTTTGGCTGAAGCCATTTATTATCAATCAACTGTGTTTACTCATTTTAAATAATAATGGCAACAGAAACGACCCAAATGACCCTGATCAAACGTCTACATACCCCAGTTCTTAATACTGTGTATTGCCCCGTTTAACATTAATGAAAGCTTGAAGTCTTTTGTGGCATTTGTGGATGAGGCTCTTTATCTTCTCAGATGGTAAAGCTGCCCATTCCTCTTGGCAAAAAGCCTCCAGTTCCTGTAAACTCTTGGGCTGTCTTGCATGAACTGTATATTTGAGATTTCACCAGAGTGGCTCAATGATATTGAGGTCAGGAGACTGAGATGGCCACTCCAGAACCTTCAGTTTATTCTGCTGTAGCCAATGACAGGTCGACTTGGCCTTGTGTTTTGGATCATTGTCATGTTGGAATGTCCAAGTATGCCCCATGCGCTGCTTCCTGGCTGATGAATGTAAATGTTCCTCTAGTATTTCTTGATAACATACTGTATTCATCTTGTCAACAATTTTGACCAAATTTCCTGTGCCTTTGTAGCTCACACATCCCCAAAACATCAGCGATCCACCTCTGTACCTTTCATCATAGGCCTTGTTGACTTCTCTCCAAATGTAGTGTTTATAGTTATGGCCAAAAAGCTAAATTTTGGTCTCATCACTCCAAATGACTTTGTGCCACAAGGTTTGAGGCTTTTCTCTGTACTGTTTGGTGTAATATAAGCGGGATACTTTGTGGAATTTGTGTAGTAAAGGCTTTCTTCTGGTGACTTGATCATGCAGCCCATCTATCTTCAAGTGCCTCCTTATTGTGCATCTTGAAACAGCCACACCACATGTTTTCAGAGAGTCCTGTATTTCACCTGAAGTTATTTGTGGGTTTTTCTTTGCATCCCGAACAATTTTCCCGGCAGTTGTGGCTGAAATTTCAGTTGGTCTACCTGACCGTGGTTTGGTTTCAACAGAACCCCTCATTTTCCACTTCTTGATTAGAGTTTGAACACTGCTGATTGGATTCTCAATTCCTTGGATATATTTTATATCCCTTTCCTGTTTTATACAGCTCAACTACCTTTTCCTGTAGATCCTTTGACAATTCTTTTGCTTTCCCCATGACTCAGAGTCCAGAAACGTAAGTGTAACACTGGATGCAAAGATCTGTCAGGAGTCCAGAAACTTATTGACCTTTTATACACACACACTAATTACAAGCAAACAGATCACAAGTGAGGATTGTTACCTTCAATAGCCATTCAAACCCCTTTGTGTCAACTTGTGTGCATGTTATCAGGTCAAAATCATCAGGGTATGTAAACTTTTAATCAGGGTCATTTGGGTAGTTTCTGTTGCCATTATGATTTAAAAAGAGTAAACACAGTTGATTGATAATAAATGGCTTCAGCCAAACACTAACCATGAGTGAAATAAATGTTTTTGTGTTATCATTCATATTCTCTGAAAAATGGCCAAGAAATCATAAATTCTGCCAGGGTATGTAAACTTATGAGCACAAATGTTCTTATAATATACATTTATAGACTCCTTTCTATTACATTTTATACACTGCAATTAACTTTTGAGAAATTAAACCTTTTGAGTATCCATCTCTTTAGTGGGATAAAGACTAATGGGATAGTCTCCAGCTTTCTAACTTCCTCCAAAGAAGTGGGTGCTGAACCAAGAAAAGTATTAGTAAAAATTGAAATATTGTTGGAAAGAATTGTGAATATTAAAGTGGTTGTAAACCTCACACAAGAAAAAATGAACAAAGCACATCTCACTATAGTGTGTACTAGCTTGAATCCAATGTCGTAAAGTGGTTGTAAATCCTTAATTAGGCTTACCTGTAGCTGCACTGGATATCTCTTAAACCTGCATGGTTTAGGAGATATCCCTGTATATCCCTGTATTTGCAGGGACATCATCGGCACATGTGCACTTAAGCCAACTGAAGCAATGGCACGTACGTGCCGTTGCTTCAGTTGTACTGTGCTGTTCCCGGGGGCTACGGAACGCATGCGTGAGAGTGACGTCATCACGGCTCTGGCCAATCACAGCGCCAGAGCCGCGCTACCCGGAAGTAACCTCCGGGAGAGATGTCACCGCCCGGAGGGGGAGACGAGGAAGGCTGCAGGCGGTTCGTTCTCGGGTAAGTAATTCATAATGAGCTAGTATGCATAGCATACTAGCTCATTATGCTTTTGTCTTGCAGGGTTTTTTTGTTACCCGGGTTTACAACCACTTTAAGTCTGGTTTCTCTCTGGTCTCTCCTCTTTCTGCTTTCTGCATGAGTCACTGATAGAACATTAAACCAACACAACAGCCTGCAGGGAGACAACCCGACCCCACTCCTTCAATGTACAGCAGATGACTCATAGCCTCAGTTCTGTGTGCTTTTTCTTTGAGCCTGTGTACAGGGGGGGTGTATTTCTTCTTTCCACGCAGCTGTCAGATTACACTACAGCTTTATGCGCTATCTCTGCACTCGTATGTGATGTTAGATACCCTCCCCCTGCTTTCTACTGCTGCAAAAAATCCTTTGATCTGTGTGTTTTTAGAAGGCTCTGCAAGAGCTTTGAAAATATCTTCCACAGAAAATAGTAAATTACCTGGTCAACTATGCTGTGTTTTTTTTTTTAATTAAGGGATGGGTTTCTTTCTAAATTGGGGGGAGATTTACTAAACTGGTGCACACAAAATCTGGTGCAGGCGTGCATAGTAACCAAAAACCTAGAAGCTGATTGGTTGCTGCACCAGATTCTCTATGCACCAGTTTTTTGTTAATCCCCCCCCATTGTGTTCTGTTGTGGAAAATGTTATATTAATGTATTGTCATAAGAGTCTCCCAGTGTCTGTTCTCTCGCAGCCCGCTCTAAAGAGCTGACTGGGGCAGACTGATGCTGGTTGAGACCTGTTAGGTAGTGGAAAACTTCCTGGTGTTTGGAGAGAGGTGTTTGTGGAGAGAGGACATGTCCGCCAGCAAAGGGCCCCTGTGGAATGCACAGAGCGATCGTCTGGTGGGGGTGTGTTCGCTCTGCAAAGACATTATCGGTTTAGTGGTTGTTTGCCCTTGTCACCCCGGTATGCCTGATCAACATAGTTGGGGTGCCATGACGTACACCTGCAGATAATCTCCCATCCATGAGGAACTCTAGTCATCATCATTTGGTTGTATGTATTTTGTTGTGTGGTCATTCACATCCTGTGTTCATTTCCTGTGAGGTCCCAAGCTTTGTAAGAGGTGTTTGGCTGTTGGAAGCCCAACCCTTGAGTTTTGGGACTTCCTGTTATGCTAATAAAGAGCCAGGAGACTGCTCGGCGGGGGGGGGGGGGGGGCTTGCGGGCAGTGTGATGCTGGAGCTGAGAACGTAAGGATGTGTTGTGTCTGTTTGTGGGGAAGGGGCACACACACCAGAGGAGGGCTACACCAGAGGATGGCATACGATCAGAAGGTGAGATGCATTTATATCATTAGTCGAAATTGTTTTTTATTATTAGAAACAGGAGATTGGGCTGTGTGCTCTGTGTGCAGCCAAATGTCAGAATGACGAGTCAGAACGTAGGAGTGAACAGAACCTCCTTCAGAATCGGATCACTAAGATGTGTTGGGGAGGGTCTGCTTCGCGAAAAGAACAAATTTTTCGTCTTTTGAGATAATGCTGGAAGTTTGATCGTATGTCTGGTGTGTGTGTGTGTGCCAGGACTGTGTGTATGTGTAAGTAACTGTATGTTGTGTAATAAGTATATGAGAAATAGAAATGTATGATTATTTGCAGTCTGCAATGTGTGTGTGACTGATGCTGTGTAACAAGTTTGTAATGCATGTGAGAAATGGATGAATTGTAATTATTACTTATGTATGGGACAAGTAGATTTCATGACTTTTGTAGAGTGTTTAATTGTCTCAAGACACAGACTTTTGTTGAAGATGGCTGCTGCATTTTCAAGTGGGCATGCGGCCTGGGGGGAGGGGCAGCCAAGCATTTTGCAACGGTGAAAAGTTGGCTGCTCCCTGTGGACAATAGAAAGGTTTTTTTTTTTAGATGAAAAGAACATTCAAGCATTCACTGTCTGTATTTCTCAATGTCTTGTTCCTGTGAAAGCTGATGTGAACTGAGTTTGAGAAGAGAGGGTATGTTTCAGCCATGTAATTGTGGGTTATGTGGCTTGGTTGTTTTATTGGATAGCATGTGTTCCTAAGTTGTGCTTTTTCGTAACTCTAACACTTTTTTTAAATGTTTGTCTAAGTGTTCATTTAGTATCTCAAATGTGTAATTTTGTGGGGAGAAATTTTTAGTTTTGGCGGGAAAATGCGCCATTTTGTTGTGGTCTGGCTTTTGTTGGAGTCACCATGTGGATCGGCGGCCATTTTGAAGACCTGTGGGCCTTCCTACAAGGGAAGCTGCTCCATTTTGTATTCCTTTGTGTGTGCAAAGCCATGTGGTATAAGCTGCCATCTTGTTTCTAGACTCCTTGTGTGTGAAAAGCCATGTGCTATAAGTTACAATCTGGCTTCTAGGCACCATTTTCTTTCCCTTTTTAAGTGGATTCTATTTTTGTACTGTTTACATACTTTTCAAGGAAGCTATTGTGTTTTCTGTATTGAATATTGGTTTTGAGTGAAATCTCTACTTTGCACTGAATTTCAATGGATAACAAGATTAGCTTTAACTGTGAGTTTCTTTTACTTTTAGCGGTGTGTGTTTAATTTTTATTTGTTTTGCGTTTTTGTGTCTTTAGCTGAGGGTTGTATTGTATAGCCTGCAATATATGAAACTAGGCTTACCCTCCCCTCCCTTTTCCTGTACATTGAAAAGTAAATAAACCAGTTTGAGGGGTTTTAGAGCTGGGCATGCAACAGAAAGCTCTTTTCAGCATTTTATATATCCACGGGAAGTTGGGGGGGGGCTGGGGTATCAAACAAGCAAATGAGATTTGTGCTTGGAAGGACAATGGGAAAAGTGTTTTAAATATCTCCCAGCTGGTAGGGAGCAAACAGGAGGCATCCATGTTATCGAGGTACAGAGAGAAGCCGCAGTGTTTTGTAAAAGAAGTAAGCAAAAGTGCTCTGTGTATATTTGTCTGGCGAATATACACAGAGTATATACGGTCATACAGCGCAATGCGCTTGTGTATGCATACACTGTGAGGGGTAGAGACATAATTTGGGGGTTGATCTGTGGTTGTTGGCGAATCATTTGGCATAGTTAATAGTTTGGTTGTTGAAAGAGTGGTACTCTATAGTTCTGTGCCAAACGTGTTGGGACAACAAGCCATAGAGTTGATGCCTCATTTTAGTGTTTCTAGTTGAGTGACTAATAGTGGTTGTAGTCCGTTAGCCCACCGTGTAAGAAGACACCGGGCGGTGGTCTCCGAAATTGGTGCAAGGGTTATCCCTGGATAAGATGATAAGCCGATTCGAATCGCCATGGGCAATGGCAGTCCGTGCAAGGGAAGGAATGAGAGGCTTCCCACAGTCAGACGGATGCACAAGAGCATGGAGTTCTGAGGAAAATGCCATTAAACCCCAGAAAGATTGACATAGGTGGTCCAAGGATACTATTTTGGGTATCCCTCTGGAGTTGATGTAGCGCGACTGCGGCTTCAGAAATCTGTAATGTTGAGTGAGTTGATGGATGCGTAGTATTAAAAATACACAGGCCTGTTTTTGAACTTTGTGTGGCTGGTCCATGCAAAGATTTCGAAATGCTCTCGTGCCTTTCAAATTGTATACTTTTTCTATCGCTAAAAGAGTGAAGGCAGCATTCCATCTGGTCGTTTTAATTTTTTTTCATTTTCGTTTTTGGGAACTATGAAATATCTCCCCCACATTTGTATCTAAATGTTTGTCTCTTTTCAATGTTTGTATGCAGTAACATGTTTGAACCTACTGCGACAGACCTCTTGCGTGTCACGACTGTTGGTTTTTAAGTAAAAACGTGAAAGTAAGACTTACAGAGGGTTTAGTTATTATCAGTTTTGAGGAATGTCAGTGACAATTTACCAATGTACATGAATGTTGTATTGTTTACCATTCTTTGAAGGATAGAGTAATAACTTTTGTTTATAAGTATCTTTTCAGGTCCAAAGAGTTTCTGGAAGTGTGTGTACAGGTGTATAAGAAGGTAAAAGTATCATAGGCTATTTCACTGTTTTATTCTGCACCATTCTAAACCCTGCATGTCTTCCTCCAGCTTGTAATGAGGAGGAAGAAAAGGGGGGATGATAGTGGTGAGAATGACAATTTTTCCTTGTCAAAAGAAGTTTATTGAGTATACAATGTTATAAAGATACATAAAGTAAGTTTACAAGGATCTATAAAGTAAGCTCATTGTTTTACAGTAGGGTTTATATACAGGTAGGTAAATATCATGAAATTTCAAATATTAAACATTGGGTTCACGTAAACCTAAATTAAAGATATATATAATTTCCTTAGTTACTTTTGTAGGTATTTAAATGATTTATACCTACTATACATATTGTTTACAAGTAGAGTGTATATAGGTCAAATAAATTCTGATAATGAGCTTTAATCGTAAGGTGGAGAAAAGGAAAGAGAAAGAAGAAAAAGGGTTGAAAGGTAGAGGTATGGTCCACAAGGTTGTCCCGCTCGTCAGTTTATTATTCTTTTTAGTTCTCTTTGAAGCCTTAGAATGGGTATCTCTGTAAGTCATTTAATCTGTTACCATGGCAACAGGACAGAGTCATTGAAGTTTGACAGGAACTGTTGTTTTATCCAAGGATGCCAAAGTTTTTCAAATTTTGGAATTTGATTTTGATCGATGGCTACCATCTTAGCATGGGACATTATATTATTCATTCTATGAATTGTTTCTGCTAGTACCAATGTAGGAGATTTCCATGCCTTGGCCACTGTTTGTTTTGCAGCCGTTATTAGTTGGATCATAAGTTTGAATTGAGAGAGTGTTAACCATTCCGGTTTTAGATTAAGTAAAGTTAAATATGGATCTGGTTGTATTATTTTTTTAAATATTTTAGATGCAATCACGAAGACTTCCTTCCAGAAGGTTTGGATTACTGGGCACGTCCACCATATGTGTAAATATGTGCCTATTTCTGGGCATCCTCGAAAACAAAGAGCTGAGGTATTAGGTGAATATTTTGCCACTCTAGCGGGTACAAGGTACCAGCGAGTTAGGACTTTATAATTTGTCTCCAGTGCTAAGATGTTGGGTGAAGATGACTTAGATGTGAGCCATATGTTAGACCAGTCTGTGTCTTCTAAAGTTCGTCCCAGGTCCTCCTCCCACCTCTGAACGTAAGAGGGTCTATTAAGATTTGGTACTCCATATAATTGATTATAAAGTGATGAAATTGTGCCTTTAGCAAATGGATCTTTTGTACAGATTGATTCAAAAATGGATAATTGGGATAATGGTGTATCCCCCTTTAGGAATGGTGTATAGAAATTTTTGATTTGGAGATATCTAAATATCTCAGAGTTTGGAAGATCATATTTTTCTCTAAGCGATGGGAATGAAAGGAATGATTTAGATGCTATGAAGTCATTTAGTGTCTGAATGCCTGATGTTGTCCAAGCTTTAAAAGAATTTTGGTAGATCCATGCCGGATAAAAGGCCGGATTTCTGATAAAAGAAAGGAGAGGATTGTGTGGAGATTGTAACTGATATTTGGTTTTTAGCTTATCCCAGGGAGATAAGAAGTGTTTAGTTATGGGATTATGAATTTTAAAGCGGTCTTTAGGATCAAGCCATAATAAATTTGATATTAATAGAGGGTCACTTTCTGAAGCCTCTATAAATACCCATAATGGGATTTCCTGTTTTGCATGGTATTTGGACAGACTGGCCAAATGTGCTGCTCTGTAGTAGTTAGTAAAATTAGGGTATCCCAGGCCTCCTTTATTTTTGGGAAGATGTAGTGTGTGTATAGGTATATGTGGTTTAGAAGAGCCCCATATAAACGAAGTTGCTCTTTTTTGTACTATTCTCAAAAAATAGGAAGGAATTGGAATAGGGAGGACTCTGAATAGATAAAGCAATTTGGGTAGAATAGTCATTTTGATTGCATTAATCTTCCCCATCCAGGATAAAGGAAGTTGCGACCATTGTTTTATTAGATTTGTGATCTGTCTTAATACAGGAGGATAATTGGTTGAGAATAAGTCAGAATGAGATGCTGTTAAATGAATTCCAAGATATGGGATTGATTTTTCTGCCCATGTGAATGGGAGTGCAGCCCTAGCCGGGATCAATTCCATGTTTGTGAGTGAAATATTAAGCACTAGGCATTTCTTAGGATTAATCATAAGGCCGGATAGGGCTGCAAATCCATCAAGAGCTGGTATTAAGTTAGGACCAGAGACCTGTGGTGATGATAGAAAAAGTAATATATCGTCTGCAAATATACATAATTTGTGTGTAATACCTCCTACTTCAATGCCAGTTATAGTTTGGTTTGTTCTGATATATTGGGCCATGAGTTCGAGTATAAGGGCAAATAATAAGGGAGATAATGGGCAACCCTGTCGGGTACCTCTTTCGATATTAAAGGCTTCAGATTTGTATCCAGCATATTTTATATAGGCTTTGGGTTTATTATATAATGCTTTGATCCATGTTAAAAAGTGGGGTCCAAAACCCCATTTTTGTAATGAATATTGCATATATTGCCAGGATACTATGTCAAATGCCCTCTTAATATCGAGAGATAGAAAACATAAAGGGATTTTCCGTTTTTTAGCAACATGTGCCAATAACACTGCCCTGCGTATACTATCGCCTGCCTGTCTATTTGGCATGAAGCCTACTTGATCTCTATGTATTAATTTTCCTATAATGCTATTGAGGCGTTTTGCTATTACTTTTGCTAATAATTTAATATCGATGTTTAACAGAGAGATAGGCCGATAATTCACACAGGAAGTATCATCAGAAAGGGGTTTTGGGATCATACAAACAATTGCCAATAGTGTTTCTTGCCGAAAAGAATGTCCATCTAGAAGTTTGTTAAAAGTTTCAGTGAGAATGGGAGAGAGTATTTCTGAGAATGTTTTATAGTATAAAGCCGAGTAGCCGTCTGGGCCTGGTCTTTTGTTAAGTTTTAGGTCTTTTATGGCGTTAGCAACTTCATCTATAGTTATAGGCTCATCCAAACTGCTTTTTTGATTCTGAGATAACTCAGGTAAGGTTATTTTTGAGAAGAAGGATTCAGCCTCTGTAGGATTAAATTCATTGTTTGTCTTGTATAAAGTTGCGAGATGTGAGTGAAATTTATGGACTATTTTAACTGGATTACAAGTGTAAACATTTTTTGATAATTTCAAACGTATTGGTTTGAAAGATTTGTTAGTTGAATTTAATGCCCGAGCCAAATATGTACCTGGTTTGTTTGTATTCATGTAGAAATTGTGTTTGGAGCGTTTGAGGGATTTATCAACTGACTCAGTGAGAAATAAATTGTATTCCAATCTAGATTTTTCCAGATGAGATTTTGTACTCTGAGATGGATTATCTTGAAATGATATGTAGGCTGCATTAAAATTGAGTTCTAGTTTTTTTGCTAGATTTTTGCGTTCCCGTTTAAATAGTGCCATTTGTCTTTGTATTGTACCACGCAAGACAGGCTTATGAGCTTCCCACAGTGTTATTGGGGAGATGTCTGTTGTATTATTAATTGATATGTATTCCTTTAAAGCTTGTTCAATGGCCATCTGATGTAGTGGGTGTTCGAGCATTATGTCCGGTAAGTACCACGTTGGGTCATGCGCTTTTGGTATGGCTGAGGCTATAGTAGTGTATACTGCATTATGGTCAGACCACGGAATCGGAATTATATCTGATGCAATAATTTCTGGTATCATTCCTATTGTTAGAAAAATATGATCTATTCTGGTGAAGGTTTGATGAGGGTGCGAGAAATAAGTGAATTTCTTTTTCATTGGGTTACTTTCTCTCCATGAATCTACCAGATTGTATTTGGAAAGAAGTTGAGAAAAAGGTAATCTAGAGGTTATTTTGGATGGTGTAAAAGGTGATTTATCTAGAAATGGGAGGAGGACCTGGTTCGAATCCCCACACATTATCACTGTTCCTATTTTGTGTGTATTAATCACTTGTAATATATGTGAGAGGAATGGTGTAGGTTGTTTGTTAGGAGCGTAGTAGGAAATCACCGTGATTGCTGTATCCATTATATAACCCATGAGTATCAGGTATCTACCTTCTGGGTCTTTAATTTCTGATGATAAGGTGAATGGTGTGGATCGGTGAAATGCAATTAGAGTTCCCCTTTGCTTGGTACAGGCAGAAGCCGTGTAAATTTGTTGATAAAAAGGAGAAATATATTTTGGAGTAGAATCTTTGGTGAAGTGTGTTTCTTGGAGGCATACTATGTGAGCCTTCTTGTTATGGAAAGTACGGAAGGCTTTGTTCCTTTTTTGAGGGACATTTATTCCCTGAACATTCAGGGAAAGTATATTCAGTGGTGCCATGGCAATAGATCAAATAGTTTTGACTTACTTTTTGTTATGCAGAGCTGACTGCGCAGATCAACCTGTGTGGACTGAAGAGATGAATAGATAGAAAAGAAACCAGTCAATTCTGGAGTAAAGAGTAAACAAAAAACATATGAGATTAGATGATACATTGTATAAATTATTTTTTGCAAGTAATCACAATTTACCCGTGAAAGAGAATAAATATCTCTTTCAGGGGAATAAGTGCCTTCGTCACACTCCCACATAATATGGTTGGGAGAATGAGGAGGGCTAATGGGGGTACACGGATCTTCCGCTTACAAGAGAGAAGTGCTATGTCAAAAGACATCAAAATGATGTTTCATTAGTTGGAGTGCAGAATATAGTTTTTGTTGAAATTATTTATTCCAGGGTGGTTGTATATGGTTAGTCTTGCCCTAGGCTAAATAATTCAGTTAGAAAGGTACTGTTAATAACTTTGGTATTGATGAAGATAGTTTGAATTATTTTGGGATTTTAACCCTTTTAGAGTAAACAATTACATATTTTATTCATATGTAACTGTTTAGATATGTTAACTCATAAAATTGAGGTTGTATTGCTTCAGATTAGAATAAACAAAAACATAATTCTAGGAACTAGTTAGGTAATAATATATTTGTTTTAAGAAAAGAAAGAAAGAAAAAAAAAAAAAAAAGCTTCCATTACTTCTGGATTATTGAACATATTTGTCCTAAAAAGTAATAAATCTATTGTTATTACCTGATAATATATAACTGAACAAGAATTTCCTTATTTCACTTATATATTCTAAGGCTATATGAATCAGAAGTAATAAGAAATATAACTGGAATGTAACATGATCCCACACAGTGTGTGACTATCAGAATGCAGTTACATTCAGTTATAAATACAGGTTTTTTATAGAGAACCATCTCTTAGTATAATAAATGAAGAGATATCAGGAATTAGGATGTCAGTCCATTGAATCTTCTTGGTCCATGGATGATGTGGCATAACGGCCTCTTTTGTGAGAATGATGATTCCCATTTTGTTCTGGAATTTTCTGGGTGCTGCCTGAAGGTGAAGATGATGCCATTCTTCTGCGTGTGGGAGTGTTGCTGCTTGTGGGTTCTGTCAGATTTAATTTTAAAAGGGTTTGTTGTAGTTCATCTGCTGATCTGCTTCTGTAAATTGTACCTTGGTAGTTAAATCTGACTGAAAAGGGGAAGCCCCATTGATACATAATGTTGTGGCGTTGCAGTTCCATTAGTTGGGGTTTCATGGATCGTCTTTTAGTAATAGTAAGTTGGGATAGGTCAGCAAAAATTTGATAATTGTGTCCTTGAAAATTAAGTTCCTTTTTTTCTCTTGCAGCAATTAGTATTTGTTCTTTCGTTCTGTAATAATGAAATTTTGTGATTATATCACGTGGGGGTCCATCTTTCTTTTTGGCTGTGAGGGCTCTGTGTACTCTGTCCAGTTCTAAACGTTCAATAGGGATATCTGGCTTTAGTTCTTGTAATAGAGCAGTAATAGTAGATTGCAGGTCTGTCACAGTTTCAGGTATTCCCCTTATGCGCAAGTTTGAACGTCTGGCTCTATTTTCGTAATCTTCGAACTTAGTTTGAAGTATTAAATTCTCTTTTTTTAATTGTTCCAATTCTGTTATATTTTCTTGGGTTGTAATTTCAATTTCATCCATTTTTATTTCTAAGGCTGCGGTGCGGTTTCCCAGCTCTCTTATTTCTTTGGTTAGGCTGTTTGTTATTTGGTCTGAGGTTTGTTTTAAAGCCTTATGAAGCATTTTTTCAAATTGTAATAATATTACTGGGGATACTGAGGAGGCTTGTGGAGAAGTTTGTGAGAGGATTTGTTCTGTATCTGACTCAAATGGAGAGTCTTGCTGTGACATTTTCTGTCTGTGAGAGCGCCCTGATGCTGTATCTTGTGAGGTGACTGGAGCTGCTTCAGCTGCAGTGAGGGCCTGTGAGCTCTTTGTGAGGTGATTTTTATTTCTGCCACGGTTTCCTCCCAGTACCATATTTCCTGCCCAAACTTTCACAGTTTGTTCCCTGGGGCAAAAAGGTTCAAATGGATACCTTTTGAGCCTGCAGGCTCCGCTTTGTCCTTCTCTTCTCTCCTCAGCGGTGTGGAGCTCTAACAATGCATGTCTGCTCTGCTAGGCTCCACCTCCTGCCCCCCAGAGAATGACAATTTTTCAAACCAATAATACTAACCTTTGTAATTCTAACCAAGTTTGTGCCAAGACTGTCTTTCTTTGATAGAATTTGAATCAGCAAGCAGCAGTCTGGTGAAGTAGGCTCCCATCCCAGATGCTAAGAACCTTTTTGTCACTGGTTCCAGGTATTACACCCCAGATGGTAAGCCACGCACAGGTTATGCAGTGACCACAGTCCAGATGTCTGGGTTATTGTCATATGAGGTTTGTTTGGAGGTCAACCAAAAACAGAGTTGTACTTTCCTCATTAGCTGTCACCTACATTCTCAGCTGAAGGGGCAGGTGCAATCACTGTAACATGAACTTCAAAAAGTCCACCACAGGGTTCACGAGTCCATCCTGGACCTTGACACAATAACCAGTTTACATTCTTTCCAACCAGGTGACTGGGTCATTGTAAAGAAGCTTGAGGAATGAGACCACGCCAGCCACTGCAAGAAGCGGATCAACCACAAAGAGTAGAGAAGTATCTTCGTTAATTTACATTTTTTGTTTAATAAATTTTGGCAAGGGTAACGATGAAAAGCATCCCAACTAGCTAAGAAAGAGAACAGGACACATGGTCGGGTATAAGTGCCCCAGCGATGACGGCGGTACATGCTATATGTGACGTTCATATTGGTGTGAGGAGTTTTGACAGACTAGTAAAATCAACAGACACTTGTCAATAGGACTTAACAACAAAACATTTCTAGAGGGTAAAATTAATTATAATTTTAACAATAGCTCTGGTTCTTGCCAGCGTTGGTATCGGGATTACTAGGTAGCCCACAAGTGTGCTTCAACTGTAGTTTGGTATTAATGTGGATCTACAGCTTATAAGGTAATTTCCCGTAAGGCAAGATGTTCATGTGTGCTGGTGAAACTCGTCCCAGCATCTTATGTCGCAGCCGATCGTGAGGATCTGATGGCGCGAGAGAAGGTAAGAATGGCTGGGACAGCTGGAAGGGAATTGCTTGTACACAGTGGGGGTTTGAGCTTATGAAACGCTTGAACAATTTCTCATCCATTGAGGATGGGATGTTTCATGTAACTGTTGAAGCTACAAGGAAGTTCCCACAGTCCAAGGGGGTTTCTGGGAATTCATAAGTAAAGATTGTTATATCTGGATCGGGGATGGTAGTGACAAAGTTCAGGCCCATATGGATAAGGCTTAGATCCCTGCAAGGCAAAGCCAGAGCTATAGCTAGTGAAGGTTGGAATCCTTTTTAAGGGTTTGGGTATCGTTGGGGATTTAATTTTTATTTTGCAGCGAATCATAGTGAAGGAAGTAGGGGTATATATACTCATGTTGTTTTCGTTTCTATTCCTTCTATATGCCATGATGAGGTGCTCCTGTTGCCTGATTGGACACGTGACCAGAGCCTGAGCAGATGACCACATCTTCCCTGATGAGATGCCCCGAAGCCCGACCCACGTACAAGACACAGAGGATCCCAGAACGACCAGCGACTACTACAGCTCACCACGTCATCTCCAACAGAGTCTACATGTCCAGCCGTGTTTTACTTTTTATGGCCTAAGAAGAAGATCAGGATTCATCGAGGGACACATGGGATCATATGACAAGAAGAGGGACTGAAAATTTTATATTAATGTATTGTCATAAGAGTCTCCCAGTGTCTGTTCTCTTGCAGCTGACTGGGGCAGACTGACGCTGGTTGAGACCTGTTAGGTAGTGGAAAACTTCCTGGTGTTTGGAGAGAGGTGTTTGCGGAGAGAGGACATGTCCGCCAGCAAAGGGCCCCTGTGGAATGCACAGAACGATCGTCTGGTGGGGGTGTGTTCGCTCTGCAAAGACATTATCAGTTTAGCGGTTGTTTTCCCTTGTCACCCCGGTATGCCTGATCAACATAGTTGGGGTGCCATGACGTACACCTGCAGATAATCTCCCATCCACGAGGAACTCTAGTCATCGTCATTTGGTTCTATGTATTTTGTTGTGTTGTTAAATCCTTATATGGTCATTCACATCCTGTGTTCATTTCCTGTGAGGTCCCAAGCTTTGTAAGAGGTGTTTGGCTGTTGGAAGCCCAACCTTCGAGTTTTGGGACTTCCTGTTATGCTAATAAAGAGCCAGGAGACTGCTCGGCGGGGGGGGGGCTTGCGGGCAGTGTGATGCTGGAGCTGAGAATGTAAGGATGTGTAATGTCTGTTTGTGGGGAAGGGGCACACACCAGAGGAGGGCTACACCAGAGGATGGCATACGATCAGAAGGTGAGATGCATTTATATCATTAGATGAAATTGTTATTATTATTAGAAACAGGAGATTGGGCTGTGTGCTCTGTGTGCAGCCAAATTTCCATTTCAGTTCATATAAAGTTCAAAATATACCCAGCAACTAACATTTATAGGCATAATAACTATGTGATGTTGTAATATTAAATGCAGCACAACAAGGAATCCTTTGCAATCATCAAAAGTGGAAGCAGTGAAACCTGAC
Organism: Aquarana catesbeiana; assembly: GCF_042186555.1. Lineage (NCBI taxonomy): Eukaryota > Metazoa > Chordata > Amphibia > Anura > Ranidae > Aquarana > Aquarana catesbeiana. The sequence goes on along the minus strand of NC_133324.1, from coordinate 489,907,234 downwards.
AATGTTTGTCCCAATTCTTTTAAAAGGCAAGTCTGCAAGAAGACTGAGTATACTGTATATAAGTATTACAACCTAATTAATATTATATGAATATCAGTCTGACAGTTGCATTCATAACAATACAATGGTCCAGCAATCCATGGGGAATATTGAGTGATGACTGCTATTTTCAGTAATAGCCATCACTAAGGTAGCAAATGGTGGAAAAGATTTTTTTTTTAGTAGAAAGTAGAGGTATTGGCAGTAGCTAACCATACATGAGATGTTGAAATGGACCAATGTGCATCAGCAAGGAATAGAACTTTATCATTACAAAGCATTATATATAAGGGGTCAAACTGTATGACTTATGCACTTTTAGTAAGTTAAAATTATTTGCAGAAAGCAATCATAATGCAATTGAAAGTTTAGTCAACCATTAAAAGCATTTAGAATTCATACAATACACTTGCAGAAATGGCTTGGTAAAATTAGAGAAAGTCTTTAATTTGTTAGTAGCTTGTGCTAAGCTTTTCATAGAGCTCTCAAGGGAGTGCATTTGTCAGGCTTTCTATTTTTTCTGCCATATCATTTATTCTTCTATAGTTCTTTTCTCTGCTTGGTTTTAGCAGATGATGAATTTAAGTTTTTTTCTTCTCTATTATTTTTGTCAAAGTAAGTTTTTACCGCATAGTTTTTCAGATTTTACATTTTTACTTATTGTTATTTTTAGTTTAGACTTACAAGAATAATAAAATGCTCCCACTAATGTACTTGTAGAATTTGGTGACTGAATGACTGAAAGGGGCACATAAAAATGGATAGAGAAACACATTTCTTTTATAATTTTAGCTGAGACCACTTTCATAACACAGTCAGAATACAGGGCCACTTGCTCTCAGTTCATCTTGCAGCATTCCATGTTTTTTTCCAGTGGGGGCATATTAATTCAAGCTTTACCTTACTCTGCAGACTATTATTAGAGACTGTACAGTTACAATACGTTTCAATACAGAAGACATCAGGTATGAACTTGTCTTTACCCTTTGGTCTCATTCTCTAGCAGGGCCACTGTTTGAAATCATGGGGCCCTGTACAGCCTATCTGATGGGGCCCCCTTTGACCTTGCCCTTGACTCCATCCCTGGACCTGCCCCTGGACCCTCCCCTGACCCCACCTTGAAACAAAGTGCAGGTTTGCCTTCAAGTGATATTTATCTTTCTCCAGCCTGGTATCGGGTCCTCTATTCACTTCTGTGGAGCGGAACTTGTGTCTGTTTACACTCGCCTCCCTCCAATCGGATGCACTAAAAAAAAATCGGAAGGGAAACCGTCCCCTTCCTTCTGGGCAGATCAGATCAGAGGGCGGTCCTGTGTAAATGGAAAGCTGGTCTATTTACATCTGACCGCCCATAGAGCAGAGCGGGCTGTGTCCGTGTCCACTCTTCATAAGTGGAGCAGAAACAGACCTGTCACCCACCTGCTTAGTTCTGCTCAGCAGGGATCCACGGACATATCCTCTGCTGATCAAATGGATTCTGCCCCATATGATAGGGGCATTATGATAACACACTGCCAGGGGCGGATCCAGGGGGGGCAACAGGGCAATTGCCCCCTCCGAGAATGTGGGTCAGTAAATGTGCTGGCAGGCATAACTGTGGGTGAGAGGGCCGGCGGGCGGCTCCGCGGCTGAAAGATAGCGGTGGGGAGAGACAGCAGGTCTCGGGCGGCTCTGGTGGGGACTGGGGAGAGACAGCAGGCGGCTCCGGTGGGGACTGGGGAGAGACAGCAGACACAGACGGCTCCAGTGGGGAGAGACAACGGGCGGCTCCGGTAGGGACTGGAGAGAGACAGCGGGCTACACTGTTGGTGAGCAGCTGTGCGGCTTGGTGACAGCGTGAGCAGCTGCTGGCCAATCAGGGAGCTGGCGGGGCGGAGGAGCAGAGAGATAACACCATCTCTCACCGCCCAGCGCCTGCCCTGCATCCCTCCTATTCCGCCCTCACTGTGTGTGCAGTGTGCAGGCAGCCGCGGCAGCAGAGAGATTACATCATCTCTCTGCTGCTTGACTGGGACACAGCAAGAGATGATTATAGCAGGCAAGTAACAATCCGCAACATATGGCATGGGACGTGGCAAGTAACAATCCGCAATGTGTGGCATGGGACGTGGCAAATAACAATCCACAACCTGTGGCATGGGACGTGGCAAGTAACAATCCGCAATGTGTGGCATGGGACGTGGCAAGTGACAATCCGCAACGTGTGGCATGGGACGTGGCAAGTAACAATCTGCAAGTGTGGCATGGGACGTGGCAAGTGACAATCCGCAACGTGTGGCATGGGACGTGGCAAGTGACAATCCGCAACGTGTGCCATGGGACGTGGCAAGTGACAATCTGCAACGTGTGGCATGGGACGTGGCAAGTAACAATCCACAACGTGTGGCATGGGACATGGCAAGTGACAATCTGCAACATGTGGCATGGGACGTGGCAAGTAACAATCCGCAACATGTGGTAAGTGACAATCTGCAACGTGTAGCATGGAATGTGGCAAGTGACAATCTGCAACGTGTGGCAAGTGACAATCTGCAACGTGTGGCATGGGACGTGGCAAGTGACAATCTGCAATGTGTGGCATGGGACATGGCAAGTGACAATCTGCATCTAGTGACAGGCGACATGGCAAGTGGCAATCCGCAACGTGTGGCAGGTGACAGTGGCAAGTGACATGCTCGGGGCTCCCACTGATTCTGTATTATGGTGAGTTGAACTATTTCTTTTTTTATAACAATGTAATAATAGTAATAATGTGCTTCAATCATCCTGACACCATAACAACCATGGTGCTGTGATGATTGAAGCACTAACACCAACCATTTCCCCATTAAATTTACCCCAAAAAAAGTATTTTCTGGCAGTGCCCCTCCCGAGACTAGGCTCTGGATCCGCCCCTGCACAGCAGGTTATGATGTGATAACACATAGGCAGCACAATCAGCAGGTGCTCTATCATGGTTCTTTCACAGTGTGTCACATGGCTGTTGGGTGCTGACCTTGTTAACTTATGACCAGTGAACATGGTGACTGCTGCCTGTGTGTTATATCATAGTGTCAGAACTATTGGAGTTAAAAATAATTTATTCCTAAGGCCTCTGCATCATATATTTTTCATATATATTTTATGAACAACTCAGAAGCCATCTATTTCTGGAGTTTCACTTCCTGGTTGAGGCAGGCACAAAGCTTTGCAGCATATTAGAATATTCAGAGAAAAGGCCTCCATCAAGGCTGAACAAAAGCTTGGCTCTGAACCGTCTGGTGTGATCAAAGAGGGCCATGGCCGCCAGGATAATTGATGGTGGGTTACAAAGATCAAAGGTTCAAAGACATTGAAGATTGACCCAGGATACGACATGGACAATGCTGCCCCTAAAGCCCAATACAGCAGGATGGACAGTAATGTAATATATTAAGGAGGACTGCCCTGTAAATGCATTGATTCCTCTAGAAAGGTCTAGATGGGCTGGCAATGGGGTTGGGTCTGAACGGTGTATGATTAAAGTATAAAAAGGGCTGAACGAGACAGAAAGCTCTCTCTCTGTTACCATCTTGAGCCCAGCTGATGATACTGTATCTATAGGACAGCCTGTGATAAGTATATTTGATGTTTCTTGTTGTTATATGCTTTGTAATATCTCCCTTTAGTATTTTCATGTTAGTGTTTTCCTATTTTCTTGGGAAATAAATAAGACATTGTTTTATTAAGCAGTGTGTTTGTTTTTATAGCTAACCTTATATTATTGTAATATCAACAGCAACATGTGATCAGAGTTTTAATAGACTAGCTAATTATAGGAATAGACAAGACAATACATATATGGAATAATAGAGGGAATCTGTAACCACCCTCGGATGATGATATTTCGTTTAGAAGTTAATATCAATTTTAGATTTATTTCATTAACTTAAGTTCATTGTCTTTGAAACTAAGAAACCCTCACAAGAAGGTTTTAAGTGTCTTCTTTTAAGTTCTCTTAGATCGTAAATTAAGGGTTTGGACACTTAGCAAAATAAACAAGTTAAGGAAACCATGAGCTCACAGACCTAATTTTTTTTCAGGATTGAGAAACAAAAAAGGGGCTTATTAAAATATGACCATATGAAACATATTGTATTATTTACTGCATAAACAATCATATTAACAATAATCCCCAATATATTAGTAAATTATATTGGAGTAGTTATAGGCATGATTAACTGAACAATGTCGCATATTTTGGTTTGTGCATTTTTATATAATTATATATATATATATATATATATATATATATATATATATATATATATATATATATATATAGTTTGATGTATTCACTGATTAGTCTTCATATTATTCATATGAGGGAAATACTGTATATGAATGTGATGTGTAGAAGTTCTATTAACCACTTCAGCCCCGGAAGGATTTACCCCCTTCCTGACCAGAGCGTTTTTTGCGATTCGGCACTGCGTCGCTTTAACTGACAATTGCGCGGTCGTGCGACGTGGCTCCCAAACAAAATTGACGTCCTTTTTTTCCCACAAATAGAGCTTTCTTTTGGTGGTATTTGATCGCCTCTGCGATTTTTATTTTTTGCGCTATACACAAAATAAGAGCGACAATTTTGAAAAAAACGCATTATTTTTTACATTTTGCTATAATAAATATCCCCCAAAAATATATAAAAAAAACATTTTTTTTCTTCAGTTTAGGCCGATCGTATTCTTCTACATATTTTTGGTAAAAAAAAATCGCAATAAGCGTTTATTAATTGGTTTGCGCAAACGTTATAGTGTTTACTAAATAGGGGATAGTTTTATGGCATTTTTATTAATAAATTTTTTTTTATTAGTAATGGCGGCGATTTTTATTGTGACTGCGACGTTATGGCGGACATGTCGGACATTTTTGACACATTTTTGGGACCATTGTCATTTATACAGCGATCAGTGCGATTAAAAATGCACTGATTACTGTGTAAATGACACTGGCAGTGAAGGGGTTAACCACTAGGGGGCGGGGAGGGGTTAAGTGTGTCCTAGGGAGTGATTACTAACTGTAGGGGGATGGGCTGTGTGGGTAACGTCACTGATCTCTGCTCCAATGACAGGGAGCAGAGATCGAGTGACACTTGTCACTAGGCAGAACGGGGAGATGCTGTTTACAACGGCATCTCCCCGTTCATCCGCTCCGTGAGGCGATCGCGGGTATCCCCGCGGCGATCGAGTCCGCGGGACCCGCGACCCGACTCACGGAGCTCCCGGCCGGCGCGCGCACGCACGGACACGGCGGGAAATTCAAATGGACGTACAGGTACGCCCATTTGCTCAGCCGTGCCGCTCTGCCAATGTACATCGGCGTGCGCCGGTCGGCAAGCGGTTAATGGGGATGTTTAACCACTTCAGCCCCAGAGGATATTTGGCTGCTCAATGACCAGAGCACTTTTTACAATTTGGCACTGCGCTGCTTTAACTGGTAATTGGGCGGTCATGCAATGCTGTACCCAAACAAAATTTGTGTACTTTTTTCCCAAAAATAGAGATTTCTTTTGATGGTATTTGATTGCCTCTGCAATTTTTATTTTTTGCGATATAAACGGAAAAAGACCGAAAGTTTTGAAATAAATTGATATTTTCTAATTTTTGTTATAAAAAAATTTAATAAACTCAACTTTAGTCATACATTTAGGTCAAAATGTATTCAGCCAAATGTCTTTGGTAAAAAAAAGTCAATAAACGTATATTTATTGGTTTGCGCAAAAGTTATAGCATCTACAAACTAGGGTACATTTTCTGGAATTTACGCAGCTTTTAGTTTATGACTACCTATCTAATTTCTTGAGGTGCTAAAATGGCAGGGCAGTACAACCCCCCCCCAAAATTACCCCATTTTGGAAAGTAGACACCCCAAGGAAATTGCTGAGAGGCATGTTGAGGCCATTGAATATTTAATGTTTTTGTCACAAGTGATTGAAAAAATGACAAAAAAAAAAAAATTACACAAAGTTGTCACTAAATGATATATTGCTCACACATGCCATTGTTATATGTGGAATTACACCCCAAAATACATTCTGCTGCTTCTCCTGAGTATGGGGATACCTCATGTGTGAGACTTTTTGGGAGCCTAGTCGCATACAGGACCCCAAAAACAAATCACCGCCTTCAGGATTTCTAAGGGTGCACATTTTTTATTTCACAGGAACAAATGAGAAATGGAGCGCTGACAGGTGCTACTTTTGAAATGAAAAAATGGGACAGTGATGTGGATCAGGAAGTGTGGTGTTTGCAAGAGACAAACAGTTGAGGTGGTCGTTGGACCTAAGGTACTGGGTTCAGATGGATGGGGTAGGTGGCAGCCAGCTTCTCAGAGCAGAAGGGACTCTGTGGGAAAGAAAAGCAGAAAAAAAGAGCAGCGTCACTCTAAGGGTAGTAGTGTGTATAAAAGGCTTTAATAGTGTTTAAAATATGCACTCACATTTAGGCTGATAAAAACAGGCATGTAGTGTTACTCTTTAACATCATGAGATCACATTCGGTAGACCGCTGGGCTGTAGAGGAGTCATTCCCTGGCCGCTTCCGGTGGCGTCCGAAGCTCCGAGGTATGTGGTTCCGTCAGTCAGTACATCAGCTGGTCCGTGGGTGGAGATGTCAGATGCTGGAAAGCCAGGGGGCGTGGCCATAGCGCTCATGTTCGGAGCATGCGTGCTCCTTCATCAGGCGTGTGTAACGGCCATGACAAGTCCTGATTATATAGGGAGAAGGGGAGGGGAAAGGGGCAGACACACGCAGGCTGGTGTAATCGTAGTAAGGCAAAGGGAGTTGTAATGAGGTAGCAAAATGGAATGATCATGTGCCTCGCAAGAGAGTGTAAAAGCGGATTGTATGGCTGGGTGGGAAAAAAGAGGTGAAGGGGGAAGGAGGGAAGTAATGATGAGAATGGAAAAAATAATAAGAATGGAAAAAATAATAATGAAAGAGAAAAATAATTTGGGATAGGTGAGAAAAATGGAGGATAAAGAATATATGAAAAAATATATAGAAAAATAAGATTAAAAAAGTATTAAAAAGTAAAAAAATGAAAAAATAAAAAAATAATAAAAACAGAGGAATATATATATATATATATATATATATATATATATATATATATATATATATATATATATATATATATATATATATATATATATATATATATATATATATTCATATATATAAAACATGTAAAAAATGTAAAAAAAATGATGTGCAGTGGGAGATAAAAAGGAAAAAAATGAAATGGTTAATAGATTATAGGTGACAGATGAGTAAATAAATAATAAATGAGTGGAAGGAATAAATGATAAATGTGTGGAAGGAATAATATGGGGAAATAAATATAAATGGCAAGGATGATGAGAATGAAGTGAGAAATGGGGAGGGTATAAGACATGTGAGAATGCATGTAGCCAGCGTCAAAAACGCATGAGTGCAAGCACATATGCATGTGCACACGCATGCATGCTCATATGCAGCATATTAATTATAGAGTATAATGAAGAAGTACGGGGGCAAGTGGTAATTAGACTATGATATAGTTGGAGGGCAATGCTAAGGTTGGGGTAACTGTGGGGAAGGAAGATTGTGTGTATGGGGTTTACAACGGGGAGGGGGGGTTTTAAGGTGATATGGCCGTGGGAGAATGCGGATGATACGGAAGTGTCTAGGGAGTTTATAGAATGGAATGTGTTTCGATCTCTTCCTTAAGGCATCCTGGCTTTAGGCAGTCTAGGGTGTATATCCAGAAGGTCTCCCTCTCGCACAGACATTTGATGCGTTCAGCTCGAGGGAGATTGTTCGGAATGGCTTCTATAATCCAGACCCTTAGCCCATTGGTGAAGCCTTGGTGGAACTCCGTGAAATGTCTGGGGATCGTTAGGTTCTTGTTATCTTCAATGGATCGTCTGTGTTCTCCAAATCTCTTGTGTAATGTCCTGGTGGTGCGGCCTACATAAAGTAGGTTGCATGGGCACGAGAGGCAGTATACCATTAATTCAGTGGAACAGTTGAAGAATTGACCAAGTTGAAATGTTTTATCCTTAGTAGTGAAATGTTTTTGTTTGTGCTGTAAGAATTTGCAGGTTAGGCAGTTGAGCTTGCAGCATTGGTACATGTCCTTGATATCGAGGAAAGTAGGTGTGGCAGAAGGTTGGGGTCTGTGGGTTTTCAGTTTGCTGGGAGCTATTTTTTCTTTTAGGTTTTGGGCTCTTCTGTATGTAATTTTGGGTTTTTCATCAAGACTGTTTTTGAGATGGGGTCTTCTAGTAGTATGCCCCAATGTTTTTGGAGGATATGTTCCATCTTTCTGTGTTGAATATGGAATTGGGTGATAAGTCTGGGTGCTCGGGAGAGCGAGGGAGATTTTAGGTTCCTGGATTGCGGTATTTCGCTCAGGAAGTTGTTATAGGCTTCATCCACTAGGGGGGCAGGATAGCGTTTATTGGAGAACTTTTTCTTGAATGAGCTGCTTTGTTCAATGTAGTCTTCCAAACGGGTGCAATTATGTTTCAAATGGCAGAATTGACTTTTTGGTATGTTTGAAATCCATCGAGGGTGATGGTAGCTGTGAAAATGGAGGTAAAAGTTTCCTGCAGTGGGTTTCATATAGTTCTTAGCATGGATGAGATTATCTGTGTGGCTTAGTTCAAGGTCCAGGAAGGCGAGGGTGTCTGGATCGTAGACAGAAGTAAAAGATAAGCCTAAGTTGTTGGTGTTGCAGTAGGGCACAAATTCTTCAACTCGAGATCGAGTGCCATCCCAGTTGATCAGTATGTCATCTATATATCATCCGAAGAATATGATGTGCTCAGAGTAGGGGTTGTTATGCCAGACTGAGCGTTGTTCCCAGAGCCCCATAGTCAGGTTGGCATAGCTGGGGGCAAAGTTGGCACCCATGGCAGTGCCTTGGGTTTGTAGGTAGTATTAGTTCTCAAAGGAAAAATAGTTGTGGTTAAGGCAGAATTTTGTGGATTCAACAATAAATTCTGCTTGTCTGGAGTTGATTTGGGGCTTTTGGGAGAGAAAATATTCTATTGCTTCTAGACCGATTTCATGTGGGATCGATGTGTATAGTGAGCAAACATCGAGTGAGAGCCATAGATAGGTTGGTTCCCAACAGTAGTTACGTAAAGTATTAAGTAGATGGGTGCCGTCCCGAATGTATGCCGGTAGGTTCTGGGCCAGAGGTTGCAGGAAATGATCGATGTACATGGAGAAGGGGTTGGTGATACTGTTCATGGTGGCCACAATGGGACGTCCAGGGGGCTCGGTAAGACTTTTATGAATTTTGGGAAGGTGGTAGAAGTAGGGGGTGTTGTAGTTACAGTATCAAAGTAAATACCCCAAGCTGTTTGCTGATAGGCATGTTGAATCCATGGTATATTTTATATTTTGCCACAAGTTTCGGGAAAATGACAATTTTTTATTTTTTTTTTGCACAAAGTTGTCACTAAATGATCTATTGCTCAAACATGCCATGGGCATATGTGAAATGACACCCCAAATACATTTTGCTGCTTCTCCTGAGTATGGGCATACCACATATGTGAGACTTTTTGGGAGCCTGGCTGCGTACAGGACCCTGAAATCCAAGCACCGCCTTCAGGCTTTCTAAGGGTGTAAAATGGTGATTTCACTTCCTCACCACCTATCACAGTTTTGGAGGCCATGAAATGACAAAATAGCACAAAACCTCCCCAGATGACCCCATTTTGGAAAGAAGACACTTCAAACTATTTGCTGAGAGGCATGTTGAGTCCATGGAATATTTTATAGTTTGCCACAAGTTTCGGGAAAATTACTTTTACAAATTTTTACACAAAGTTGTCACTAAATGATATATTGTTCAAACATGCATGGTTATATGTGGAATTACACCCCAAAATATATTCTGCTGCTTCTCATGAGTATGGGGATACCACATGTGTGGAACCTTTTGGCAGTCTGTGCTTGGTTTTCTGGATTCTTGACACAGCTAGGCTCCCAAAAAGTCTCACACATGAGGTATCCCCGTACTCAGGAGAAGCAGCAGAATGTATTTCAGGGTGTAATTTCACATATGCCCAGGGCATGTTTGAGCAATAGATCATTTAGTGACAACTTTGTGCAAGAAAAAAAAAGTGTAATTTTCCTGAAACTTGTGGCAAAATATAAAATATTTCATGGATTCAACATGCCTATAAGAAAATAGCTTGGGGTGTCTACTTTCCAAAAAGGGGTCATTTGGGGAGGGGATTTGAAGTGTCCTGGCATTTTATGCACAACATTTCGAAGCTTATGTCACACATCACCCACCCTTCTGACAACTTGAAGACTTGAAGACAAAGCCCTTTCTGACACTTTTTGTTTACATAAAAATTTTTTATTTATTTGCAAGAAAATTACTTTGAACCCCAAAACATTATATTTCTCTCCTCCAGCCTGATCAAACAAGTAACTAAAAAGTGGCACACTCGTGTAATAATTGTCCACATACAAGTGGTACCCCTTTCCGAATAAGGGTGATACCAAGTCCCACACAATCTTACCAGTGCTCCCTATGTAATCTGGGCAGTTCTCCGGCTCTACGCTCCCTCGTAAACCAAAAACTATATGAATAGCCTGTGGCCCTGTCACAGAGCTTATACACCTTGACCCAATATCTGGCACACTTGCTGGTAAGATACTGTTTGAAAGACAAGCAGCCAGAAAACGTAATCAGGGACTCATCAATGCAGACAACTTGATGGGGAGTAAGCAAGGCTGCAAACTGTTGTTTGAAGTGGTTTACGAGGGGCCGAATTTTCTAGAGCCAATCGTATCCAGGGTCACCCCAAGGATGACAGAGTTCATTGTCATCGAAGTGCATGAACCGCAAGATCTGCTCGTATCGTGCCCTGGTCATGGAGGAAGAGAACACGGGCATATGGTGAATTGGGTGAATGGACCAATATGACCGCAACTCACTCTTTTTAGTTATGCCCGTGAGGAGGGATAGGCCCAGAAAGATCTTAAATTCAGAAATCGTAATAGGTTACCAATCTCTGGCAAGGGTCAAATGGGGATTAGCGGTTATGAATTGACCAGCATACAAATTGCTTTGGTCCATAATAGATCTGTGGGACTCGACACGTCACCACGTGTTACTGCAGTGCTGGTTTGACTACGACCAGGGTGTACTAGGCTGCTGGTGCTTGCCAGTTCACCAGAAGGATGAGCGGCACTAGTACTGGCTCTCTGCTCCATACAAGAGCCCTGCGGTTGTTGCACCTCAACGACAGCAGAAGAACGGGGTCGGGTACACCTGACCTTGGCAGGGACCACAACTCCGTCGTCAGAGCTATCTGTCAGGGTGCCGCTGCTGTCTACAGGATTGTATTCTGAGCATGAATCTGACAGATGAGTGACTTCCTCTTCACTATCTGTCATGCTCAGAAACGTGTAGGCCTCTTCACTAGTGTACCTTCGATTTGACATTTTGGTCTCTAAATTTACTGGTATACTAGTGAGGCTACAAGTAATACAAAATATAGTGTAGCGCTATGTGCACATATAAATAATGTATCAGTTTTACCTTAACAAACAAACAATGTTGTAACAATAGGTGATGCAAATTGATGTAAAAAGTGACTACAGTGAATAAATAGCGTGAATCAAAAAATATAAAATATATGAAATCAGACAATGAGTCTAAAAAACATACATGTGTGGTAAATCAAATGATATAGTCCATAAGAAATTGACAATTATATTGATGATAAAATAGTGGAATGGAAAACCACCACCAAAAAATCCATAAGTATTAAAGTGCCAAAAAATAGAAAAAAAACTCCTGGGATTTCCACGTAAACGGAATTGTTCACTTCTGGCAGATGGATAAGAAGGAAATCACAGATGGGTGGAAGATCAAAATAAGTGACAGGACCATCACTGGAGCATCAAAAGAGGCTTACCAGAATCAGATGACTTGAGAAGACATACGTCTTACAAGTCTCAGAAAGCGTAATGACCACCGGGTCTGGCGAGATGAATCGTCAAATTATCCTCAGCTTCCAAAAGGGGGGGGGAGGGGTCTCACCACAGCTTTAATCGTCCCCAAGACAGTCCAACAGGCCCAGTGGATGTTTCAAAGATCATGCGAGAAGAAAAGCTCACATGGCATGATAACGTTTAAAAGCAACAATTTATTAAAATGATAAAAATAAAACACTCACATGGTAGGAGATCAAAAACAGCTTATATAGAATCAATTGCGGTAATCGTGAGGGGTCCACCCGACATGTTTCAGCGTACAAAGCCTTCATCTGGGGTGTGGAGCCCCCCCACCTCACCGCTATTTAAACAAGAAGTGACCCCCGCTGGGGGTGTCACGATACCGGAAGTGATGCAATTGATATCACTTCCTGGTAAATCAGGACAGTGATATTTAACTATCAGTATATGCAGAGTGGAGCAGAAAGCGGTATTATACCGCTATCATTAGCAGAAGAAAATATAAATTCTGTATTAGAAATTAGGAAATAAAGGCTGGACGCTAGGTGTTCAGGTTCAGAAACGAACCGAGTGCGTGCCAAGCCTCTATTTCGATATAGCCAGATCTCATTGACCAAAGCGCCGTCCCGCGCCGACCAATAGATCCAGCGTATGCGCCATGACGTCATCCGCTGTGTTACTGCGGCGCCAGTGCGCTCCACTCTTAGGACCAGACCTCTCTCTCGTATCAGCCATCGCAACGCTTCCTGGAATGGAAAACAGGGCGCTGATAGGCTGGAGAGAACCGGAAAGAGGTCATGATGATCTAAGACTGCACTACAAGTGTCAGCAGAGGAGGAATTAAATAAAATGATGTTTAAATGGTGTTAAAACATCGTAAATTAAATGACATGACTAATTAGAGTGATAAAGGGGACGGCAACCATGGCCAAATAGTAATTGGAGATAATAAATAAGAAATAAAATTTAGGAGTGACACCGCCAGTGAGGGGCACCGCGTGCATAATGGACCATAAACCTGACAAGATCTCAACAAAGAAAGACATGTTCCCTATAATAATGACTATAAATAACCAAAAAATAAAAGATGTAACTCATAAAATCAGATAGATTAACATTAATATACAAAGTGTTGATCTAAATATATCTATGGGTAAATCCAGATATAATATTGATACCAATATTGGTGATTGGGTATATAAATTTATTAGTAAAAAATGACAAAAAAAAGAAAAAAAAAAAAAAAAAAGAGAGACTGAAAGCTAGATAACTACGCTCGATTGATAAAAGAATTAATGTCCCACTCCACGTTAATACCTTGCGGAAAGTGGGACCCCAATTCATAAATCCAATAAGTCTCCAGGCGGGAGACACCCCTAAGGGTCGAACCACCACGCCAGGGGGCAACATATTTATCAATGATGAGAAACTGCGTACCCTCAGGATTTCTGTCATGGAATTCCCTATAGTGTCGAGGTACGGTGTGCTTGGTGCTACCTGCTTTAATAAGGTTAATATGTTCAGACACTCGTGTGGTGAAAGATCTAATAGTACGTCCCACATATTGTTTACCACATGGGCAAGTCAAGAGATAGACAACACCCGTGGTAGCGCAAGTACAAAATCGCTTGATCTCGTAGGAACGGCAAGTCACAGTAGAAGAGAAACTGTGACTCACCCTCCTACCACTGATGTTAAACTGACAAACCAAACACTTTTTACAAGGGTAGAAACCGATCAAATTATGAAAAAAGGAAGGTTTACTTGGAGGGTTGATAACATTGGGTGCCAACTTATTTCGAAGAGATGGAACGCCTCTGAAAACAACCTTGGGGGTTTCGGGCAGCAACGGGCCCAAAACCTTATCAGTTTTAAGGACATCCCAATGGTGTTCAAAAATTTTTTTGACATGCTTATGTTGGATGGAAAAGGATGTCAGAAAAGACCATTTAAAGTCCTCATTTATTTGTCGAGGTTTATCCTCAAGTAGTGATTGGCGGTCTATCAGACTGGCATTATTAATCTCCTTATCCAAATCGGAGGGGTTGTACCCCTTCTCCAGGAACCTATCCTTAAGAGACGCAGCTTGGATCCTAAAGGTGTTAAGATCAGTGCAGTTCCTACGTAATCGTAGGAACTGGCTTTTGGGAATTGATCTGATCCAAGGCGCGTGATGGCAACTATCGGTGGGTATGTACCCGTTCCGATCGGTGGATTTGAAGTAAGTGCTGAATACAAATTGGTTTTCTTTTCTTTCGATAACCAAGTCCAAAAAATGGACTGAGGTAGTACTTGATTCAAATGACAGAACAATATTCCTGTCGTTATTATTAAGGGTCGCAAAGAAATCAGCTAGATCGTCTGGACTACCAGTCCATAGGAGGAGGATGTCGTCTATGTACCGAGCCCACAACAAGAGGTGTGGGTTGCTCATGGCATAGACGACATCCTCCTCCCACTTGGCCATAAATAAATTGGCCAGACTGGGAGCGAACTTAGCTCCCATCGCGACCCCCTTATGTTGCCGGTAGAATCGACCATCGAACCAAAAGTAATTGTGTTGAGTTGCAAACTCAATTAGTTCGATGATATAATCCACCTGGGGTGAAGCGAGGGAGACATCCCTATTAAGAAAACATTTGACAGCATCTATACCCTGACGGTGCGGGATACAGGTGTAGAGGGATGTAACGTCCGCAGTTGCCATGATGAGGTCGCCAGAGTGAGAAACATTGGAAAGTATTCGGATGACATCTCTGGTGTCTTTTAGATAAGACGGCATCTTTATTACAGATGGCTGGAGGAAAAAATCAATGTATTTCCCGATTTTTGAAGTAACCGAGTCGATGCCACTAATTATTGGCCGACCTGGAGGGTGTAGGGGGTCCTTATGGGCTTTAGGCAGGTAGTACATAACAGGTATGCGTGGAGCGAGGGGAACTAGAAACGATCTCTCTTTTTTATTTAAAATACAAGAATTAAAACCTTTAGAAACCAGACAATGTAAATCCTTTTTATATTTCTGTGTGGGATTACTAGATAGTTCGATAGGTCTCTTGATCTCCTAAAATATGATACATTTCGTTGATATAATCTGATTTATTTAATAAGACAATGCCGCCGCCTTTGTCGGCGGGGCGAATAACCAGATTTTTATTATCGCATAAAGTCTTTAGGCCTGTTGAAGGTAGGGGATTATAGTATCTTCGTTTTAATGGAATATTGGTTAAATCTTTCAACACTAACTCTTTGAACAGTTTTATAGCTGATGGGAGCTGTGTTGGGGGACTGAAAAGGGAAGGGTTGGATAGACCCGAATGGACTGTACCAGATGTTGCTGCCCTGGCTACATTTCTAGAGGGATTTGAGATAATATACCTCTGAACATTAATTTTCCTGATAAACTTCTGAATGTCGATAAATGTATCGAATTTATTAAGCTTGTACGGAGGGGCAAACTTGACACCTTATTTAAAATGGTTTTCTCTTCCTGAGTGAGAATAGTATCACTCAGGTTGAATACCCCCTGACAAGTTAAACCCGTTTCCTTTTTTCGTCTCTGGATCCTCCTCCCTCCTCTGGACCCTCTCTTGTTTCTGGACCTCTTTTTTTGTTTTGAGGGTCCTCGTGAAAACCCCGAGTGGTCTGTGGCCCAGGGTAGGGTGGTTTATAGGGGGATGGACCATACCCAGCATTGGGAAATGGGTAAACATTTTCGTTATAATGGTCACGCAAGGGGGAATATCGGTTGTATGTAGAGACTGGAGGGTGTCTGTAATAAGGTGGATTCTGATGGTAAGAATAATGGGGGGAGTCACGGTTACGAACTGGGGAACTTCTATAATAGGAGTTATCTCGATCGTAGTAGTGATATTCATCGTGATTACGATAATCCCCCCTATTTCCACCTCTGCCCCTACTTCTAGAATAGTGGCCTCTACCCCTTTGTTGGTTTCTAGGGGTATGGGTGCTAGGGTATTGGCCCCTCTGTGTAGGGGGGCCTCCATCCTGGACTCGCCCCCTAGTGACCGGAAGTTTGGGGCGCCTGGAGACTTATTGGATTTATGAATTGGGGTCCCACTTTCCGAAAGGTATTAACGTGGAGTGGGACATTAATTCTTTTATCAATCGAGCGTAGTTATCTAGCTTTCAGTCTCTCTTTTTTTTTTTTTCTTTTTTTTAGTCATTTTTTACTAATAAATTTATATACCCAATCACCAATATTGGTACCAATATTATATCTGGATTTACCCATAGATATATTTAAATCAACACTTTGTATATTAATGTTAATCTATCTGATATTATGAGTTACATCTTTTATTTTTTGGTTATTTATAGTCATTATTATAGGGAACATGTCTTTCTTTGTTGAGATCTTGTCAGGTTTATGGTCCATTATGCATGCGGTGCCCCTCACTGGCGGTGTCACTCCTAAATTTTATTTCTTATTTATTATCTCCAATTACTATTTGGCCATGGTTGCCGTCCCCTTTATCACTCTAATTAGTCATGTCATTTAATTTACGATGTTTTAACACCATTTAAACATCATTTTATTTAATTCCTACTCTGCTGACACTTGTAGTGCAGTCTTAGATCATCATGACCTCTTTCCGGTTCTCTCCAGCCTATCAGCGCCCTGTTTTCCATTCCAGGAAGCGTTGCGATGGCTGATACGAGAGAGAGGTCTGGTCCTAAGAGTGGAGCGCACTGGCGCCGCAGTAACACAGCGGATGACGTCATGGACGCATACGCTGGATCTATTGGTCGGCGCGGGACGGTGCTTTGGCCAATGAGATCTGGCTATATCGAAATAGAGGCTTGGCACGCACTCGGTTCATTTCTGAACCTGAACACCTAGCGTCCAGCCTTTATTTCCTAATTTCTAATACAGAATTTATATTTTCTTCTGCTAATGATAGCGGTATAATACCGCTTATTGCTCCACGCTGCATATACTGATAGTTAAACATCACTGTCCTGATTTACCAGGAAGTGATATCAATTGCATCACTTCCAGTATCTTGACACCCCCAGCGGGGGTCACTTCTTGTTTAAATAGCGGTGAGGTGGGGGGGCTCCACACCCCAGATGAAGGCTTTGTACGCCGAAACATGTCGGGTGGACCCCTCACGATTACCGCAATTGATTCTATATAAGCTGTTTTTGATCTCCTACCATGTGAGTGTTTTATTTTTATCATTTTAATAAATTGTTGCTTTTAAACGTTATCATGCCATGTGAGCTTTTCTTCTCGCATGATCTTTGAAACATCCACTGGGCCTGTTGGACTGTCTTGGGGACGATTAAAGCTGTGGTGAGACCCCTCCCCCCCCCCTTTTGGAAGCTGAGGATAATTTGACGATTCATCTCGCCAGACCCGGTGGTCATTACGCTTTCTGAGACTTGTAAGACGTATGTCTTCTCAAGTCATCTGATTCTGGTAAGCCTCTTTTGATGCTCCGGTGATGGTCCTGTCACTTATTTTGATCTTCCACCCATCTGTGATTTCCTTCTTATCCATCTGCCAGAAGTGAACAATTCCGTTTACGTGGAAATCCCAGGAGTTTTTTTTCTATTTTTTGGCACTTTAATACTTATGGATTTTTTGGTGGTGGTTTTCTATTCCACTATTTTATCATCAATATAATTGTCGATTTCTTATGGACTATATCATTTGATTTACCACACATGTATGTTTTTTAGACTCATTGTCTGATTTCATATTTTTTATATTTTTTGATTCACGCTATTTATTTACTGTAGTCACTTTTTACGTCAATTTGCATCACCTATTGTTACAACATTGTTTGTTTGTTAAGGTAAAACTGATACATTATTTATATGTGCACATAGCGCTACACTATATTTTGTATTACTTGTTGCCTTTGCCTGTGTCTAGAGGTGTGTTAGCTGCTTATTGTACACTATATATTTTTTCTCTTTTCTCTAATATTATTTGGTGCAGCGCTGCACTTATTTCCATATACTAGTGAGGCTCACAGGAAAAAAAGCTCCTGACTGTCAGCGACTGATTCAAAAGCTACCAAAAAACTGTTAGCATTCACAGGGATCAGGCCTGACTCTGCAAACTCTGCAGTTATGTGTGTTGTGTTTTTGTAAGTGACAGTGATCGATTGATTCTGCACTTGGGTGGGCTGGGCTGGGCGGAGGGGCTAAAACGCAGGTGCTAACAGGTATCTGGGCTGATCCCGCTAACATTGCATTTTTGGGAACCCTAAACTACTGGGGATGCTAGTATAGATCTGATCAGATCAGATATCGATCTGTTCAGACACTATACTACTAAGGGAGGTGTATGGTGCGTGTGGGTGTTAGTGCTACTGGCACTAATCTGACACTGCCTGTCAGATTAGTGGCACTCTAAATATGATATCACCCGCCGAGTGATCAGGGGGTTAAACCTTTATTGGGTAATATATGGTATATGGGGGTACCTGACACTATAAAAACCTGATGGTGAAACAAATCACCTAACTGGCTAACTAGCGTCACCCGTGACAAAAATACTGCGATCGACTAGTGGCACTGGCGACAGGGGGTGAAAGGGTTAACTAGGGGGCAATCAGGGGGTTAAAACCTTTATTAGGTAGTATATATGGTGGTACCTGGTCCGATAAAAACCTGACGGTGAAACTAATCACCTAACTGGCTAACTAGCATCACCAGTGACACAAATACGGCGATCGACTAGTGGCACTGGTGACAGGGGGTGAAAGGGTTACTTGGGGGTGATCAAGGGGTTAAACCTTTATTAAGGGGGTTTAGGGGGGTAACCTAGACCTAATGGGGGCTACTGCCCTAACACTTATTTAAGTCACAAATGACACCAATGCATTGATCAGTGAAAAATCTGAAAAATGCAATTGGTGACACAGAGACAGGGAGTAAAGGGATTTACTGGGGGGGTGATTGGGGGATGATCGGGGGTGGTAAGTGTACCTGTGTGTACTGGTGTTAGTGTACTGTTGGTGCAACTCACGGTTAGATGTTATCTCTCCTCTCACTGGAATCAAAAAGACTCAAATCCAGAATGGTCTAGACTGGCTAACAACAGAGAGTACCACTCTTTTTGTTGTTCTAAAGAACAGTGGTAGGCCTCAAGATAAATTAAAAAAGCCTGCTCAGCTAATACCTGAGGTTCATTTTAAAAGGAAGCAGGGACAAACTGAGGCTCCAAAAATTGGTTACACTGCATTTGTTTGTTTTTACATAAGGCCATGCCTGATGCGACTGAAAGAGGAAATTTAACATATGTGGATGATATTTTTGTTGAAAAGCATATCCAAAAGATTGACATGTTCTTAACTAGTTGAGAGTGGCAAGTGTTATTTCATTACAGAAAGTCCAATGGTGTCGCTCCAACGTTAATTCACCCAGACATGAGGTTACTTCCAAAGGCCTAAGTCCCCAAAAGGAGAAACTGGAGGCTGTGATGGAATCAAAAACATCTACCAATATCAGTGAACTGAGGACATTTTTGGGTATGGTATAAAGCAGGGATATGCAATTAGCGGACCTCCAGCTGTTGCAGAACTACAAGTCCTATGAGGCATAGCAAGACTCTGACAGCCACAAGCATGACAACCAGAGGCAGAGGCATGATGAGACTTGTAGTTTTGCAACAGCTGGAGGTCCGCTAATTGCATACACCTGGTATAAAGTATTCAATTGTGTGCTTGTCATCCTAGGTTCCAACTAAGAATGCTGGAAGGTAATGTATAGGAAGAGACTTGATAAGGATCTAAAGAGAATGTGAATGTAATGATTTGACATTTGACATGTGATATTCTCTCCCAACTGACAGATCTTCATGTCTTATACTTCTATGCATTAGTACTGATCCTGTCAATTATGGCAGAATACTATCATCATAAGATAATTGATGATTTTAGTTAATTAAAATATAATTAGAATAGAAAAACGCATGTGGTAGAGTCTAGGCTGCACACCCCGAATAATTGAAAAAATTGAAGGATTCCCCCAAGTGTTTTTAAGCAGCTAGGTATTCTAATCAAGAAAGTTTATATAGTTTATAATATTGTAAAATCTTTATTGGACAAAATTAGTACAATAATGGGAATAGAATTTAAAATATGGCTACAGGTGTGTACAATCATGTTCCATTACAGCTGTCAATTATTACACAATACAACTATCAATTGGTAGTACATTATAAGAACTCCAGTGGTGTTCATGTGGATAGCATTCTTATAATGTACTATCAATTGATAGTTGTATTGTGTAATAATTGACAGCTGTAATGGAACATGATTGTACACACCTGTAGCCAGAACTCATATTTTAAATCCTATTCCCATTCTTGTACTACAGTAATTTTGTCCAATAAAGATTTTACAATATTATAAACTATATAAACTTTCTTGATTAGAATACCTAGCTGCTTAAAAACCCTTGGGGGAATCCTCCCGTTTTTTTTTTTTTTTTTATTAAAATATAATTAACCAATCACTATATCATATACCGTATATATAACATAGTTATAAAATGTAAATATTAATTCATAAAAATATGAATTCATACTGTCTATTTACATAAATAGAAAAAGATTGACAATCCAGACCAGGTCGTTGATTGGTAAAGATGATGATGATTACCAAGGACACAGTGATTGTGGATGATGTTTATCCTTGGCGCCCAGTTCCAGATGGAACCTGTCTCCAAACCGAATCCTTCATCAGGAGTCATGATGCAAGATGCTCCAGGATTCTTATTGCCGGAAAGAAAGATTTGTTTCAGAAGATCTATATGTGTGGAAATCTAAGAATATCCATTGAAAGGAGGGATAATATATCCCATTTTTAGCTTGCTGGGATACAAGAACAGATCAACTGAAGAGTTTCTTCAATTTCTGGTCTACCAACTTTGTTTTCATTACACTTGAAATGGTGGGGTACACCACCACTGCAACAGTTAATTTTAATTTCCATAAAGACTTGAATCCATCGAGGAAAATCCAAGTCAGGCAAGAACATTCCTTTATCATATAGAAGAAAAGAGAAATGTCCTTCAAGTATAAGAAAAAAAATATATGATCATATCTTTGAAAGAATTATGATATTTCTTTAGACCTTGTTCCCAGATATGTCTAAGGTTGGTCAACTGAATATCATGATGAACAAGAAGGGGGGGTTTGTCAGAACTATTGGGGTTAAAAAGAATTAATTCCTAAGGCCTCTGCATCATATATTTTTCATATATATTTTATGAAAAACTCAGAAGCAATCTTGTTTAAAAAAAAAAATTCTAAGGAGGTTAACTTAAGTTCATTGTCTTTGAAACTAAGAAACCCTCACAAGAAGGTTTTAACCACTTCAGCCCCGGAAGAATTGGCTGCTCAATGACCAGGCCATTTTTTGCAATACGGCACTGTGTTGCTTTAACTGACAATAGCGTGGTCCTGCGACGCTGTACCCAAACAAAATTGACGTTCTTTTTTTCTCACAAATAGAGCTTTCTTTTGGTGGTATTTGATCATCTTTGCGGTTTTAATTTTTTGCGCTATAAACAAAAAAAAGCGAGAATTTTGAAAAAACACAATACTTTGTACTTTTTGCTGTAATAAACAGCCCCAATTTTTTTTTTAAAGCAAATTTTTTCCTTAGTTTAGGCTGATATGTATTCTACATATTTTTTGTAATAAAAATTGCAAAAAATGTATATTGATTGGTTTGTGCAAAAGTTATAGCGTCTACAAAATAGGGGAAAGATTTATGGAATTTTTAATATTATTATTATTTTTTACTAGTAATGGCTGCAATATGCGATTTTTATCGAGACCGCAACATTATGGCGGACACTTTTGACACATTTTTGGGTCGATTGACAATTATACAGCGATCAGTGCTATAAAAATGCACTGATTACTGTATAAATGTCACTGGCAGGGAAGGGGTTAACACTAGGGAGCGATCAAGGGGTTAAGTGTGTTCCCCTATGTGTGTGTGTTCTAACTGTGGGGGATGGGACTGACTATAGGAGATGAGAGATCGTGGTTCCCCGCTCGTAGGAACTCACGATCTCTCCTCTCCTCTCCTCATAGAACTCTGTGTGTGTGTTTACACACACACACATCCCTGTTCTGCCTCTCGTGCCCATGATTGCTCATGGCTGATGGCCATCGCGACCGCCGGTCACGAGCATTGGCACCCCCGCTGTGATGCATGCATTTGCACGCGCCTGCTATCCTGCTTAAAGGGACCGATGTATAGCTACGACAGTTGGCGGGATCGTGCCAACCTGCCGCAGTATAATGACGGTGGCTGGTCAGCAAGCGGTTAAGTGTCTTCTTTTAAGGTTTCTTAGATGGTAAATGAAAGGTTTGGACACTTAGTAAAATAAACAAGTTAAGGGAACCATGAGCTCACAGACCTAATTTTTTTTCAGGATTAAGAAATAAAAAGGGGCTTATTCAAATACAACCATATGAAACATATTGTATTATTGATTGCATAAACAATTATATTAACAGTAAACCCCAATATATTAGTAAATTACATTGGAGTAGTTATAGGCATGATTAACCACTTCAGCCCCGGAAGGATTTACCCCCTTCCTGACCAGAGCACTTTTTACAATTTGGCACTGCGTCGCTTTAACTGCTAATTGCGTGACCATGCAATGCAGTACCCAAATGAAATTTGCGTCCTTTTCTTCCCACAAATAGAGCTTTCTTTTGATGGTATTTGATCACCTCTGCCGGTTTTATTTTTTGCGCTATACACGGAAAAAGACCGAAAATTTTGAAAAAAAATGATATTTTCTACTTTTTCTTCTAAAAAAAATCCAATAAACTCAATTTTAGTCATACATTTAGGCCAAAATGTATTCGGCCACATGTCTTTGGTAAAAAAAATGTCAATAAGTGTATATTTATTAGTTTGTGCAAAAGTTATAGCGCCTACAAACTAGGGTACATTTTCTGGAATTTACACAGCCTTTAATTTATGACTGCCTATGTCGTTTCTTGAGATGCTAAAATGGCAGGGCTGTACAAAACCCCCACAAGTGACCCCATTTTGGAAAGTAGACACCCCAAGGAAATTGCTGAGAGGCATGTTGAGCCCATTGAATATTCATTTTTTTTGTCCCAAGTGATTGAATAATGACAAAAAAAAAAATTACAAAAAGTTGTCACTAAATTATATATTGCTCACACAGGCCATGGGCCTATGTGGAATTGCACCCCAAAATACATTTAGCTGCTTCTCCTGAGTATGGGGATACCACATGTGTGGGACTTTTTGGTAGCCTAGCCGCGTACGGGGCCCCGAAAACCAATCACTGCCTTCAGGATTTCTAAGGGCGTAAATTTTTGATTTCACTCCTCACTACCTATCACAGTTTTGAAGGCCATAAAATGCCCAGATGACATAAACCCCCCCCAAATGACCCCATTTTGGAAAGTAGACACCCCAAGCTATTTGCTTTGAGGCATGTTGAGTCCATGGAATATTTTATATTTTGACACAAGTTGCGGGAAAGTGACAATTTTTTTTGCACAAAGTTGTCACTAAATGATATATTGCTCACACAGGCCATGGGCATATGTGGAATTGCACCCCAAAATACATTTAGCTGCTTCTCCTGAGTACGGGGATACCACATGTGTGGGACTTTTTAGGAGCCTAGCCGCGTACAGGGCCCCGGAAACCAATCACCGCCTTCAGGATTTCTAAGGGTGTAAATTTTTGATTTCACTCTTCACTGCCTATCACAGTTTCGGAGGCCATGGAATGCCCAGGCGGCACAAACCCCCCCCCAAATGACCCCATTTTGGAAAGTAGACACCCCAAGCTATTTGCTGAGAGGCATGGTGAGTATTTTGCAGCTCTCATTTGTTTTTGAAAATGAAGAAAGACAAGAAAAAATTTTTTTTTTTTCTTTTTTCAATTTTCAAAACTTTGTGACAAAAAGTGAGGTCTGCAAAATACTCACTATACCTCTCAGCAAATAGCTTGGGGTGTCTACTTTCCAAAATGGGGTCATTTGGGTTTTTTTTTGCCACCTGGGCATTCCATGACCTCCGAAACTGTGATAGGCAGTGAAGAGTGAAATCAAAAATTTACCCCCTTAGAAAGCCTGAAGGCAGTGCTTGGTTGCTTGGTTTTCGGGGTCCCGTGCGCGGCTAGGCTCCCAAAATGTCTCACACATGTGGTATCCCCGTACTCAGGAGAAGCAACAGAATGTATTTTGGGGTGTAATTTCACATATTCCCATGGCATGTTTGAGCAATATATCATTTAGTGACAACTTTGTGCAAAAAAAAAAAAAAAAATTGTCTCTTACCCGCAACTTGCATCACAATATAAAATATTCCATGGACTCGACATGCCTCTCAGCAAATAGCTTGGGGTGTCTACTTTCCAAAATGGGGTCATTTGGGGGGGTTTTGAACTGTCCTGGCATTTTATGCACAACATTTAGAAGCTTATGTCACACATCACCCACTCTTCTAACCACTTGAAGACAAAGCCCTTTCTGACACTTTTTGATTACATGAAAAAATTATTTTTTTTTCCAAGAAAATTACTTTGAACCCCCAAACATTATATATTTTTTTTAAAGCAAATGCCCTACAGATTTAAATGGTGGGTGTTTCATTTTTTTTTTTCAAACAGTATTTGCGCAGCGATTTTTCAAACGCATTTTTTGGGGAAAAAACACACTTTTTTAAATTTTAATGCACTAAAACACACTATATTGCCCAAATGTTTGATGAAATAAAAAAGATGATCTTAGGCCGAGTACATGGATACCAAACATGACATGCTTTAAAATTGCGCACAAACGTGCAGTAGCGACAAACTAAATACATGTTTAAAAGCCTTTAAAAGCCTTTACAGGTTACCACTTTAGATTTACAGAGGAGGTCTACTGCTAAAATTACTGCCCTCGATCTGACCTTCGCGGTGATACCTCACATGCATGGTGCAATTGCTGTTTACATTTGACGCCAGACCGATGCTTGCGTTCGCCTTAGCGCGAGAGCAGGGGGGACAGGGGTGCTTTTTTTTTTTTTTTTTTCTTTATTATTTTTTTGCTTTTTTATCTTATTTTTAAACTGTTCCTTTCATATTTTTTTTAAATCATTTTTATTGTTATCTCAGGGAATGTAAATATCCCCTATGATAGCAATAGGTAGTGACAGGTACTCTTTTTTGAAAAAATTGGGGTCTATTAGACCCTAGATTTCTCCTCTGCCCTCAAAGCATCTGACCACACCAAGATCGGTGCGATAAAATGCTTTCCCAATTTCCCAATGGCACTGTTTACATCCGGCGAAATCTAAGTCATAAAATGCTCGTAGCTTCCGGTTTCTTAGGCCATAGAGATGTTTGGAGCCACTCTGGTCTCTGATCAGCTCTATGGTCAGCTGGCTGAATCACCGGCTGCATTTTCAGGTTCCCTGTTGAGACAGGAGAGCCAGAGAAAAACACAGAAGACGGTGGGGGGGGGGGGGCATTCCCTCCCACTGTTTGTAAAAGCAGTCTAGAGGCTAATTAGCCACTAGGATTGCTTTTACATGAAAGCCGACCACTGGCTGAAAAGAATGATACCAAGATGATACCTAAACCTGCAGGCATCATTCTGGTATAACCACTCAAAGTCGTGAATGGTGTACCTGAAGACCAAAAAATGGTTAACAATAAAGCACAGTAAACGGTAAAGTATAAAAAATTGCATACCTGAAAAGCAAACATGATAAAACATAATAAGAATAAAACATTGCAGAATAGAATACAGTAAAAAAGAGCAGAACAATAGAGAGAATAGAGAGAGAGAGAGAGAACAATAAAACGACAACTATTTTTTTTTATTCTATATTTTTGTTTGTGGGTTTTTTTTTTTTTTACACTTTTTTTGTAACTAACTTTTATAACCGTAACCGGTTCCAGGTTCGGGTCTCTCAAAATGCGATGGCATCTTGGGAGACCCTGTGAAAGTGCGCCTAGTCTGTGCAGTGCTGTAGCCTACGCTAATACTCAACTAGTGTATGGTAGCGTTCAAAACATTCACCAATGCAAAGACCAGGATTGTCAGGACAGGAGGGACAATAATAGCGGGTGTCACGCCTATATCCACGCTTGCTGCAGACACAACATCTTTTTTGGGGGGGTCCATTGGGTAGGGGTACTCGGGAGGACATAAAGAAAATGCCTCTCATGCAGCTGACTGCATTTGGTTGGGAATGTAAATGGGGGAAGTACGGGCGCTGCAGAAGTGGTGGGTTCCCAATTATTAGGATTGGCGAATGCAGCAGGAAGGGCACTATGGGCACGACGGGCCTGTGTTTGTCTTCTTCTTGGAGGCAGCGGGACACTACTTGTGCTTGCCACCTCACCAGCTTGAACTGCACTTATGGGACTCGCCACGTCACCAAGTGTTACTGCAGTGCTGGTTTGACCACGACCGGGGTGTACTAGGCCGCTGGTGCTTGCCAGTTCACCAAAACGCTACCAAAAAAACTGTTAGCGATCGCAGGGATCAGGCCTGACTCTGCGAACGCTGCAGTTATGCGTTTAGTGTTTTGTAAGTGACAGTGATCGATCGATACGGCACTTGGGTGGGCTGGGCTGGGCCAGGCGGAGGGGCAAAACGCTGGTGCTAGCAGGTATCTGGCTGATCCCGCTAACACTGCGTTTTTGGGAACCCTAAACTGCTGGGGACGCCAGTATAGATCTGATCGGATCAGATATTGATCCGATCAGATACTATACCACTAAGGGAGGCGTATGCTGCATGCGTGGGTGTTAGCGGTACTGGCGCTAACCTGACGCTGCCTGGGGCTGGTGCTTGCCAGTTCACCAAAACGCTACCAAAAAATCTGTTAGCGATCGCAGGGATCAGGCCTGACTCTGCGAACGCTGCAGTTATGCGTTTAGTGTTTTGTAAGTGACAGTGATCGATCGATACTGCACTTGGGTGGGCTGGGCTGGGCCAGGCGGAGGGGCAAAACGCAGGTGCTAGCAGGTATCTGGCTGATCCCGCTAACACTGCGTTTTTGGGAACCCTAAACTGCTGGGGACGCTAGTATAGATCTGATCTGATCAGATATTGATCCATTCAGATACTATACCACTAAGGGAGGCGTATGCTGCGTGCGTGGGTGTTAGCGGTACTGGCGCTAATCTGACGCTGCCTGGGGCGACACATATCACCGCCGGGCGATCAGGGGGCTAAACCTTTATTCGGTAATAAACAGCGGGTGCCCTGACACTATAAAAAATAAACGAACTAACCAGCGTCAACCGTAACAGTTTATACGGTGATCAGTGGTGAAAGGGGGCAATCAAGGGGTTAAAAGCTTTATTAGATAGTATATGGGGGTCCCTGTAGCTATAAAACGCTGACGGCGAACCTAAATATTTACGTCCCTAACTAGCGTCACCAGCGACACTAATACAGCGATCGGAAAAATGATCGCTTAGCGACACTGGTGACGGGGGGTGATCAAGGGGTTAAAACTTTATTAGGGGGGGTTAGGGGGGTATCCTAGACCTACAGGGGGCTAACACTCACTGACCTAACACTTCTAACTGTCACAAACTGACACCATGCAGTAATCAGAAAAAAAAAAAAAAAAACACTGCTTGGTGTCAGTTTGACAGGGGGGGGAGGGGTGCTTGGGGGGGATCGGGGGGGCGATCGGGGGGGATCGGGGGTGTAAAGTATGCCTGGCATGTTCTACTGTGTGTGTGTGTATGTTTTGTGCACTCACATGTCTTCTCTCCTCGGCGCTGGAACGGAAACTGCCAAGCCGAGGAGAGATGACATCACATCCTCTGCCTGTGTGTACTATACAGAGGCAGAGGATGTTTCTCATTGGCTGGGAGCGATCGCGAGGGGGGGCCACGATTGGATGGCCTCCCCCTCATCACGGAACGCTCCCAGACAAAAGCCGACCGCCGCTGGCACCGGGGGGGGTCCGATTGGACCCCCCCGCCCGCGGGAAGGCAATCACATACCAGGTACGTGATTTTGCCTGCCCGTGCCGCTCTGTTCACGTATATATGCGTGAGGCGGTCGGCAAGTGGTTAACTGAACAATGTCACCTATTTTGGTTTGTGCATTTATATATATATATATATTGATTTCACCTGATCACACCTGATGTACTGAAGACCATTCTCATTTCTTGAGACACTAACAAGCCAGGAAAGTACAAATACCCCCCAAATGACCCCTTTTTGGAAAGTAGACAATCCAAGGTAATTGGTAAGAGCCATTGTGAGTTTTTTGAAGTTGTAGTTTTTTCCCACAATTCTTTGCAACATGATGATTTTTTTTGTGTTTTTTTTCACAGAATTGTCAAAATGAACAGGTTATTTCTCTCACACAGCATATGCATACCCCAAATTATACCCCAAAACACATTTTACTACTCCTCCTGAGTATGGAGATACCACAGGTGTGAGACTTTTACACAGCCTGGCCACATACAGAGGCCCAACATGCAGGGAGCAACGTCAGGCGTTCTAGGGACATAAATTACACATTTCATTTTTTGACTACCTCTTATGCCCCGTACACACGGTCGGATTTTACGATGGACAATGTCCGATCGGAGCGTGTTGTCGGAAATTCCGACCGTGTGTGGGCGCCATCGGACATTTTCCATCGGATTTTCCGACACACAAAGTTGGACAGCAGGAGATAAAATTTTCCGACAACAAAATCCGATCGCGTCAATTCCGACCGTGTGTGGCCTGTTCCGACGCACAAAGTGCCACGCATGCTCAGAAGAAATTCCGACACGGGACAGCTCGTTCTGGTAAACTTAGCGTTCGCAATGGATACAGCACGTTTGTCACGCTGCAATGTTAAAAATGGTTTAATACAGCGCACTCTCTTCTTCTTTATAATGTGACAAGAATTAAGTAGTTTTGCTGCTCATATTCACACACACTTCTCACAAACTTTTATTTGTGTTTTTTTAGTGGGATTCCCTGAATATATTGTTATTAGTTGTCACATCTGACAGTTTTATATGTTTTAATTTTTTTTTATTTTGGATTTTAAGCCTTTTTTTTTCTTTAATGTTTGGATTTTTTCCAAGGCTGATCTTTGTTCAATGTTATTTTTATTTTTACTCCAGAATATTTTTGGGTGTGTTTTGTGTGTCAAGTTACTACAACACTATTGATATCTTTTATTATTTAATCTCCAGGAGATTGTTTGTTGTTGGTGTCCCTTGTTCATTTCACATTGTATATTTGAAATATACCTGAATCCTCAAAAACCAACTGTCATTTTTGAAGTAAAACACATAGGAGAGTATAATTCAAAACAAAAATCCTTTATTAAGGGATCAGAACCAAACAAAGAGGAAGGCAACACTGGATCAACAAGAGAAATTAGCGAAGCCTGGGACCCCCACGGCAGACATCAATTCTTCAACATCAAAATTGGTGGCCTGAGGAGTCCATATGTAAGGGAGGGCAGTCTGGTCCGGGATTCGCAGAGATCTGGATAGCAGCAGATGACATCTATGTTCCCAGGCTGTGGTACCACAAGAGGCTGCATCTTTTGGCTGACCAGACTGAACCCAGGGCAATCACTGTCTGGTCTTCCTTCCACGCTTCATTCCGGGCTGTGACTGTGCTGTTGGAGATGTGGCAGGAGGAGGAGTAGGACCTGGAGGAGGAGGAGGACTGGGAGGACCTGGAGGAGGACTGGAGGGACCTGGAGGAGAGGGAGGAGGAGGAGGAGGACCTGCAGGAGGAGGAGGAGGACCATCCCAAAGATGTGTGTGAGGTGTAATTTGGCCCCTCATACCTTTCTCCAGAGCCTCCGATATGAGGGCCTCACACAAGGCTTTTTGGCCCTCCTCCATCCTCTGCATTTTATAGGCTATGAAGGCAGCAATGTTCTCCTGCATGGTGTGTGGTGCTCCCAGGACCTCTGTAGCCCTCCAAAAGAATGCTATAGCAGCCTCCTCTAGGGTATTCCTCCTACTGCCACTTTCTCTTTTCAGGGGGGGTGGAGGGACCTTGATATCAGCCAGCCGGCTTGGCCCGGCCACCTCCTGGCTGAGACTTCCCTGTGTATGAAAAAGGGACATAGTTTTAGTTTTTGCATCATCAATCACAATCCTAAATTAGTACTCCCAACTAACATCTAGTTAACATCATTGATTGGACAAGCAGAAATATTTAGAGGAATGCTATACCTGGCTCAATCTGGGCTCCTCCACATGTGGCCTGGAAGGCCCAGGTTGGGTGTCAGAAGCCTCAGCCGGGGGGGAAGGAAGCGTGGAAGGAAGACTGGAGAGGGATGACCTGGGTTCAGTCTGGCCTGCCAGAAAGTGCAGCCTGTCGTAGTACAACATCCTGGGGACATAGATGTCATCTGCTGCTCCAAATCTCTGTGAATCCAGGACTTTCTTGCGCTCCCTCAGATATGTACTCCTCAGGCCACCAATTAATATCTTTAAATAGGTGATGTCTGCCGTGGGGATCACCTGCTTCACAATTTCACACAATTGCTCCAGTGCTGCCTTCCTCTTTGCTTGGTTCTTGAAATGGGGGTGGGTAATCTCCCACAGACAGGGCAGCTCACTTAGCATATCTATGAATACTGACATGAAGTCATTGTCTTTCATTAAGATATCCATGTTCACTGCAAGACACAACACAAGACAAAGCCTAATGTCAGACAAAACTCTCCTAATCTTGTTACAATATAGGCCTCAATCTAGAAGCAGTATAGGCACAAGTTTGTCTCTTACCTTCGTTCTTACGATCGGCGCGTCCAATGCTCCTTCCTCCGCTCACAGATCGTACGTAATACGCACGCGTGTTA
Organism: Aquarana catesbeiana; assembly: GCF_042186555.1. Lineage (NCBI taxonomy): Eukaryota > Metazoa > Chordata > Amphibia > Anura > Ranidae > Aquarana > Aquarana catesbeiana. The sequence goes on along the minus strand of NC_133324.1, from coordinate 489,876,353 downwards.
TGCTTTATACACACTGCGCATGCGTGTAACTCCGCCCGCCCCTGACGTTCTTTCTAGTGTATTCCCCGCCCCTTTTCGTTCGGCGCAGTGGGTGAAGAGCACATGGCGGAGTTACAGCAGGTGCGTGCTAATTGTAGCAACGAGGAGGAGGAGGAGGAAAGCCCGGATCCAGGCACGTCCCGATCCAGAAGGAGACGTTTTAAGGCCACAAATATGTCATTTGGGGAGATGTTGGAGATGGTCGACATCATGAGGAAGTCCGACTTTGACGGAAAATATGTGCCTTACCCCAACCCCAACATCCGAAAGGCCAAGATCATGGCGAAAGTGATCAGGAGTCTTGAGAGGAATTTCGGGGTACGAAGATCAAAAGATCAGCTCAGGAAGCGGTGGTCGGACCTGAAGTTGAGAGAGCCAGAGCAGTACCGAAAGATCCGGAGAGTGCTGCAAAAAAGTAAGTAGTGTAAGTAGTGTGTTCCTATTCTTTCTGTCTTTATTACGTTCGTTCTGCTCCATGTGCTTTTATTAATTGTAACGTTTAAAAAGGTCAACTTTAATGTTCACGGGCTCATTATTCGTTCGTATCAAACATTTTTCTTTCGGCCTCTAGAACACCATTGTTTAGGCCATATGCATTTTCACACATTTTTGGGGGCCTACTTGGATGCCAAATATTTGTTTGTGTAGATGGGTTTGTTACTAGAATGAAATGCAAACTAGATTGTGTGTAAAGAGAGGACACTGAGCAGCTGTTTTCACATCTGGACACTGGAGCACTAGTGTGGGACCCCAGAACACCATTTTTATTAGGGGGGCCACACAGGTGCTCCAGTGTATATTATAGGGGGGGCTACATCTGTGAAGCTTGTACTAAACAGGTAAAGTATTGCAGCTTGACAAAGGACACTAAAAAATATACATCTTGGAACTCGGCTAAAATAGACAATTGTACCCCACTTCCAAGCAATGTTTCCTATTTCTAGTTCTGCCTTCAAATATCTGTGTGCTAAGTATACCATTTTTGTTTTACATAGGGGAGAAAAGACTCGGACACCCCTCATCCCAGGAGACCAGAGACCCCCCCCCTCTGGAAGAAGGGGAAATACCAACCCAAGAAGCTGAGCAGGAGGAAGAAGAAGACGTGGTGGAGATTGGCACCACAACAGGTGAGTGTCTGCGACCACAGGCTCAGGTAAAAGAGATGGATGGTGGCAGATTTTTGAGACCTTTTTTTTTGTTCTTTATCTCTTTTTAGGTGATCGTGATCCAGAACGCTTTACATCTGAAAGTGCCCAGATACTCATCGGGGAGATCATGGGGTGTAATCTCCAATTGCAAAACATCCAGCAACAAATCAGTGATGTTATTAAAAAAAATAATAACATCATTGATGTTTTGGGGCGAATTTAAACCCCACAAAATCACCTGTTTTATCGTACGAAAATTTTTTCAATGTTTAGAAAAGCCAAATTTGGAGGATGCACACAGTGTGCCAACATGTGCTATCTGCCATCACGGGAGATCAATGGACGCGTTTTGGGGGTGCAACCCCTTCCTCAATTATAAAATCGCATTGAGGAAGGGCTTGCTCCCCCAAAACACGTCCCTTGATCCCCCCTGATGGCAGATAGCACATGTTGACATTCGTAAATTGGTGTGCATCTTCCAAATTTGGCTTTTCCAGGGGTGATTTCCCCCCATCTGAACACTATATCAAACACAGTTCCTAAATACTCATGTCTGATATAGCCTTCAGGTTTTACCATATGTGAACTTTGTAAGTTCAAGTTTTTTGGCTTTCTTGTTGGTTTTACACAGGCCTGTTTTATCTGAAATCGATATTTCGATTTTTGATAATGCTACTGCAAACATTGTTATACAACAAACATGTTGGTTTGTTTTAAAAACCTTTGGGAAATGCACATGTGATTGTGCAGGTATAAAAAAGTGCCTTACTCAAGAATGTGTGGATTATTGTCTCAACACTACAACACTTTTGGGGTGATGTAATTGCTGTTTTATGCAAAAATGGGGGTTATTTCCTAAGGGCAAATCCACTTTGCACTACAAGTGCAGGTTCAGTGCAGTTGCAAGTGCACTTGTAGTGAAATGTGTTTTTGCATTTAGGAAGTACCAGACAACACTGTTTTTTATAAGGTTACCCAATCACGACATTTTCTGCACTCAACACATTTCTGTCAGGGTCAGCTAAAACAAACACAAGCAGTAAATGTCCACAAAGAATTTCTTTTGGTTGTTTTTTATTTGAAAAAGGTGTCACAGATTGTCTGGCATATTGATAGCCCCCCTACCCGGCAAAGAACTCCAGGTAGCGTAACCGGACATCACGGGCATTCAGGGAGGGCAAGCCAGGACGGCCACTTTCAAGTGCCATCAGTGTTGATGGATTAGGGAATCCGGCCTCAGGCCCAACTGAGCCAGCATAGTTGGCTGAATGTTTTCTTAAAAAATTATGGAGAACACAGCAGGCAAGTATTATATGGTTCAGTTTATACTCCGCCATATGGATGGGTGTCAGAAATAATCGGAACCGGCTGGCCAGGATTCCAAATGTGTTCTCCACCACTTTTCGGGCTCTGGCCAGCCGGTAATTAAAAACCCTCTGTTCCGGGGTGAGGGTCCTCATCGGGAATGGCCGCATCAGGTGGTCCCCCAGCGCAAATGCTTCATCAGCAACGAACACAAATGGGAGACCTTCAACATTGTCCTCTGGAGGTGGCAAGTCCAAGCTGCCATTCTGGAGACACCTGTAGAACTCCATCTGGGCGATCACTCCACCATCGGACATCCGGCCATTCTTCCCCACGTCCACATACAAGAACTCGTAATTAGCCGACACCACCGCCAACATCACTATACTATTAAATCCTTTGTAATTATAATAGTACGACCCCGAGTTGGGTGGTGGGACGATGTGGACGTGTTTCCCATCAATTGCCCCTCCGCAGTTAGGAAAGTCCCACCGCTGGGAAAAGTGGGAGGCCACAGTCTGCCATTCCTGTGGCGCTGAAGGAAACTGTTGAGGAAAAAACAATAAACAGTACTATTTTTTCAAAGATACATGGCAAGCAGATTATACACAAACATTATGGGGCAACCTCCAGATAGCATTTACTAAGGGGAATTTAACAAGGCCAAAGTATAAGGTACACCTATCATATTCCCCCTCCCCCCCTCTCATGGGCCATTTCTAACATTATAGGGGGGGGAACTCTTGGACAGGTAACCCTCTTCACTTCATTGAGAGATGAATGCCTAAATAATGGGTATTACTTGGAACAGCCCCTCCTTAGTTACACTATTGGCAGCCCACTGGACAGGTAAGAAGTGTCATAATACAAAGATATAAATACACACTGTACACATTTGAGGACATTTGAACATTCTGCTATTACCTATCAAGATAATAATAGGATACCAAAACTTTAAACAGTACCATTGGAAAGTATACAGGCAGGCCCTTGCACTACATGCTTTGGGGAATTCATCCATAAATCTGACCAGTAAAGAGGTGGGTATAGTGTGTATGGGTTTGGCAAAGTCAGCAGATAGATGATTGAGGATAGAGAATTGGGATCAGCTGACTTAGCAGTTGGGGGGAGGGAGGGTTAAAAAAAATTTGGGGACACCACAAAAAAAACCCTCTGGCACTTTGCCTGAATTTAAATCAAAAATAACATTTCCAAACATTTTAGGGGGTGTTTGGGGTAAAGCACTACTATGGAGGTGATAAAATACATTGTTAAGTGACTACATGAGGTGAATATAGGCCAGGAAAGACCATGCTGGGGAGGTTATTGAAGGGCAAATATGTATGAAGGACATAAAATAATAATTACCTAAAAATCCAGCATGCATGAGAACAAAGGGGACATTCACAGCATATTACAATCATGGTAATTAGGGAATGAGGGAAGAAATACAATATATTATCAAACATTCAATACAATAAAATGTGATATAAAAGGATAAAAATCTTACCTTTATATACTCCTTCTGCAGGACCTGGATGATGGCAGAACAGGTCTCTGGGATAATGATCCCCAGAGCCTGGGGGGAGATGCCTGTCGAGAACTTGAGGTCCTGCAGACTTCTCCCTGTGGCCAAATACCGCAAGGTAGCGACCAACCTCTGCTCCGCAGTGATGGCTTGCCTCATGCAGGTATCCTGCCTGCTGATATAGGGGGTCAGCGAAGCCAACAGACGGTGAAACACGGGGTCCGTCATCCTGAGAAAGTTCCTGAAATCATCAGGATTATTCTCACGGATCTCACGGAGCAAAGGCATATGACAGAACTGGTCACGCTGAAGCAACCAATTCTTGGTCCATGAACTCCTCCCCACCCTGTTCATGGACTGGACTTGTATCAAGGTCAGGACCCCAACACCAAGCCCCCACACAGCACGAACTCTACGAGGAGTACGCATGCGAAACATGGCTAGAAAACGGTCGGCTGCTCAGAACAAAGTAACAGAACGCACTGAAGAACAGCAAGGCCTGTGAAGAGCGACCTGAAAAACAGCAACGAGCGGGCAAGATCGCACAGAAAACTCTGATACGAACTGACTGCACGCACTGAAGAGCAGATACAAACCCACAAGCACAAACTGAACGGCAGAAAACGATCTGAAAGCCACGAGTCTGAAAAAGCGCGAATCGTCTCTCACCAAACTTTTACTAACACGAGATTAGCAAAAGGAGCCCAAAGGGTGCCGCGCTTGGTTCTGAACCGGCCTTTTCTAGTCTCGTCGTACGTGGTGTACGTCACCGCGTTCTTGGCGATCGGAAATTCCGACAACTTTGTGCGACCGTGTGTAGGCAAAACAAATTTGAGCCAACATCCGTCGGAAAAAATCCTAGGATTTTGTTGTCGGAATGTCTGAACAAAGTCCGACCGTGTGTACGGGGCATTACACTTTTGAAGGCCCTGGAGCACCAGGACAATGTAAACATCCACAAAATGACCCCATTTTGGAAAGTAAACACCCCAACGTATATTCTATAAGGCATAATGAGTCTTTTGAAAATGTCATTTTTTTCACAAGTTTTTGGAAAACGTGGAAAGAAAATGAAAACGCATTTATTTTTTACAGATTGTCCATTTAGAGGATATTTCTAACACATAGCATGTACATAGCAAAAATGACACCCCAAAATATATTCTGCTACTCCTTCTGAGTATGGTGATACCACATGTGGGAGACTTTTCCACATCCTGGCCACATACAGAGGCCCAACATGCAGGGAGCACCATCAAGGACATACATTTCAAATCTATTTTGGCTATCTATTGCACTTTTGTGGCATGGATGAGCATGGATGAGCATGAATGAGCCATGGATGGGCATGGATGAGCACGGATAGGGCATGGATAAACATGGATGAGCATGAATGAGCACGGATGAGCTAGGGATGGATGGAGCATGGATGGAGCATGGATGAGCACGGATTGAGCATGGGTGAGCACAGATGAGTCAGGGATAAATGGAGCATGGATGAGGATGGATGGATGGAGCACAGATGAGCCAAGGATGGGTGGAGTACAGATGAGCCAAGGATGGATGGAGCATGGATGAGCCGGGGATGAATGGAGCATGGATGAGCCAGGGATGTATGGAGCATGGATGAGCCAGGGATGGATGGAGCATGGATGAGCATGGATAGATGGAGCACGGATGAGCCAGGGATGAATGGAGCATGAATGAGCCAGGGATGGATGGAGCATGGATGAGCCAGGGATGGAGCACGGATTGAGCATAGCTAAGCCAGGGATGAATGGAGCATAGATGAGCACGGATGGATGGATCATGGATAAGCCAGGGATGGATGAAGTATAGATGGGCACATATAAGGCATGTATGAGCATGGATGAGCCAGGGATGGATGAAGGGATGGAGCATGGCTGGGCACAGATCAGCACTGTGGGCACTCCAGAGACATGCCACAGCACTGCTGTCCCTCTCCTCGCACACTGTACTGATCGGTGCGAGGAGAGGGGAGGAGCTGCACCGGAGAAGCTCTGGTTTGTTGACAAGTGATTGCTCCATCATTGGACGGAGCGATCACATGGTAAAGGGCCGCTGTCATTGGCCCTTTACCCCATTCCATGATGCCGCGTGAGTCCAGAGGACCCGACGGTCATGGATATTCCCAGGTGCGCACCCCAGTGGGCGCGCGGGAGCGTGATTCTGTGAGGACGTCCATGGACGCCCTCCCAGAATAAGCCGACCGCGCTGTAGCCGTCTTTCGGCTATGGCCGGGTCGGCAAGTGGTTAAAGTAATAAATCTTATAAGTCGCCACTAGGTCTAGAGTGGCTTGACACATAAGTGACAATTCAATCTAATTCATGGCTTTCTGTTAAGCTTAAAGTGGGGGTTCACCCACACCGCCAAAAAAAAAAAAAAATATTAAAAGCCAGCAGCTACAAATACTGCAGCTGCTGACTTTTAATACATGGCCACTTACCTGTCCCGGGGTCCAGCGATGTCGGCAGGGGACGCCGAGAACCCGCTCGGTTCTCGGCAGCTGCCGCCGCCATCCTAGGTGAGGGAATCAGGAAGTGAAGCGTTGCGGCTTCACTTCCCGGTTCCCTACTGCGCATGCGCGAGTCACGCTGCGCGTCCCTAGTGGTCTCCGTTCTCTGCTGGGAGCTGTGTGTTCCCAGCAGACAGCGCGGTGGAGACGGGAAGAGGCATAGACTCCCATGGGAGTCTATGCCGGAAGTGGGTGCAAATACCTGTCTTAGACAGGTATCTGCACCCCCCTCCCCCCTGAAAGGTGCCAAATGTGACACCGGAGGGGGGGAGGGTTCCGAAAAGTGGAAGTTCCATTTTTGTGTGGAACTCCGCTTTAAGTCAAAAGGTTATTCAAGTATTAAATAAAGTCAATTCTAATACAACACTGCCCCCCTTTGGCAATGGTGAATAAAGGAAACTAACATTTTTCCTATACGGGGTATCCAGGAAATTACATGTGTTTTACGTCACTCATGAAAAAAGACAAAGAGGGGAGAAGATCTTGAGTCAGAGAGACGAGAGGAGAAAAACAAAGCACAGAGATGTAGTAATGAGGGTAAAAGATATCCTTTGGGACACTCAACCGATATCTCTCAAAAAAGAGCCTTAATCTATGGTAAAGTATTAATCTTTTATTTTTACCTTTTGGTAATTGAATTGTTTTAACATATACAAAACAAAACCATTTAAATATATGGCATAGCAAATTGGAGTTATTATGGTATGGTATTATTTTTACCTGCAGAATGAAATAATTATATTCCAAATATTAGGAGAAATACATTTTTTTTCCTATCTCTACAAAGATAAGAAATGCTAAAGTCTGAACAATGGTTTTGTTGTGATATGTGTTTAATAAATTAATTCTAAATGTATTTTTATTTAAAAACGAGTCTTGGTTAAATTACCAAGTTTGTATATGGTTAACAAATTTGTCCATATACTGTAAAAGAGGTTTAAGCTTGGAGGTCTCTTTGTTTAGAGCAGGAATCACATATGTTAAAGTCAACATCTAGTTTGTTTTCATAAGTCTGTAGAGTCACCGAAAGCTATTTACTAAAGCCGTCATGAAATGTAGACATGGTAATTTGTAACAAGAGCTTGTGGCACCCCTGTGCTGCAGCCACGAAGTATGGTTCCTGACGCTCCCTGTCAGCTGCCTGCCGCCGCCCACCTGCCTCACATAAGTCTCTTGGTTTCAGCTACTGAGGACTGAGTCTGGAGATAAGTGGAGCATTACAAGATCACTCCACCAGGGAAGGCAGTGGGCAGTGGCAGCCGGCCGGGACTAATTGAGAAACCAGCCACGCAGCAACATGCTGGGCGGCCGCAGAATGTACATGCGGCTGAAAATAAATTAAAGTCCCTCCACTGAACTCACCATCACACCAACAGAGGGGCCAAGGAAATTGTAATTATACCCCCCTTAAGCTAGTAGGAGCAGAGGTGTAATTTGGAAATTTTTCTGCACAAATGAACTGTGCAACTGCCCGGACCTCCCTCTTTGAGCTGATGAGGCCGGGCCTGGTACAACAGGAGCAGTTGACCTCCATCAGTGGCCCCCATCTCTAGGCTCATCTAGGGAGGTCTCACACATTGTTCATCCAAACCTAACTATTCACATACTTCTTAATCTACAGATTCTCTTGTTAGTATCACTAGATACAATGGGGCGACATCTGCATGCTTAGGTTCTTTACTGAAAGTTTTTTTCTCTTTTTCTATAAGCAAAAGTTAATATGTCTGGATTTTTAACAGCCAGAAAACTAAACTTTTTTTACAATAATAATGTGAGGGAAGTAGGGCCAAATCCCTTAACCCCAAAACAAAAAGGTTATATATTAGAGCTTACAGTCCTTAGATGTGGTAGCTGCCTTTTTTTAAGCTAAGAACATTTTAAGCAAATATAGAAAAGTACCTATTGCTCCTGCCAGAAATGAAATGCAGTTTCTTTGTCACTTCCTTCCCAGTTATCTTCTGTAAAATACTAATTGCCCTGCCCCTCATTTACCATGGCTCCCTCCATATATACAGTATGTATGAAAGGAATGGCTGCACACCAAAACAACGTGAGTCAATCTTATTGCAACATCCCAAGAGTGTAGTAACAATCACCACAGGACAGCAGCAAGTACAGAGGTGTGCAGTCATTCTTTTCATACAGATGCATTCTAAGTCAGGCCGAGGCTAGCACCCGCATGTGGAGTCCAACTCACTTAATTATCTCACCTGGAGCAGCACACCTCTTGCTTGCATATCCATAGATACAGTGAAAGAGTGATCCAGCCACCCAGGGACAGGAAGTATGTTATATGCAGGAATTTACTAGGTGATGATAGAGCTAAACAAATAAAAAAATAAGAAAACTAGTGCGAGCAGACACTGTGTGCCCCATAGCAAATGTTTTTTTTTTTTTTTTGTGCTTGCTTTTACTTCTAATCCGTCACTAAAGTCACACAATGTACTAAAACGATATCCCCAAATTGTTTACAAATATATGATCACCATGGGGAATATGTCACTTTTCCTTACTAATGTATCGTTTTTATATAAATTGTAAGTGACTTTGTGTCCTGAACTGTACAATCTGTTGAAGCATGCTTTATATACCTAGACATTTGCATTTGTGTCAAATCAGAATAGTTTGTCTCTTGTAAATTATACATTTATAGCAATACTTGATTGCAGTAGTATTGTAAGCATCTTTGCTGCTATCTTTTCATCCTATTGATAATAATATAATGTGGATTTCTTACATCACTCAAATCTTGTTGTCTTGGTGGTTACAAACAAACAGATTTCTCACACACCTGCCGATCCTTAAATGCACAATTGTACACGTCAACCTGATCAACTGATCTTAGAACATCACACATGCTGAAATAGTCATTCCATTCTATTGGTTTCACTAACTGGGAAATCTTTGTGAGATAGCTTATGCTTCTGATACTCTCAAGTGCTTGTTTTGCTCTAAGGAAGCCTTGCATGGCAGAACCCTCATGCTCATTACTATCAAAAAATATCTAACAGGGAAAAACCACAATAAAATATTTCCATAAGTAATTCAAACAATATTCTGATTTCCTATAATAGTTATAAACTTTTGTTGCTACCTGTAGAAAATCTATTCCATTAGTTGTTTGTCTAATATATTTTGGACATACCTGGTACCTTTTCAACCCCAGGAGGTCAAAATAATGAAAATAAAAAGAAAAGACATAGAAAAAAGGAAGGTTTATATACACATATAAATATTGTAAAATCTTGTTGTTATACAGTCAAATCATTAGAAAGGGAGCCAAGAAAATGCATAACTTGCATTTATTATTTAGCTTAAATTTATATATACTTATCTGAAAGCCGAAAGTCAACTCACGTAGTCCATATTGAATTACATTTTTTGGGGACAGCACTTTTTTGCATGTTTTGATTTTTATATACTGAGTGAAGAAGAGGTTCTATTTAATAATATTTAGAACAGGTTATTTTTTTTTTACAAAAAGACAAACACAATTTTCTCTCTGAAATATATTATATAGGAATAGGATCAAACAGATGGTCATGAGTATTCTCCCGATCAAATGTTCTCCAAAAAGGAAATGGCTACATTTCGGGAATTTATGAGGTTACCAAAAGTGACACAAACCCTGACCCTTCATTAAGGAAAACATTGCTATCCTTTAGATGTGGTATTTATATATAAAACGTGTGCTTACAAGATTATTTTTTTTATTTAAAAAAATATACATGCAATGGTATTAAAATTATATCAATAAGAAATAATGGTATCTCAAAGCAGAAATCCAGTAAAAAAACAAAACAAAAAACAACAAAAAAACACTAAATAATAGCTAAAAGCACTTCTTTTTCTCAGGGTGGGTTATATAATAGCCAACCTTATTCAACCTACTTCATGTGAGCCCAAGGTATATACAGATGAGTATAGAGGGGTGCTCAGTATGAAAAGTCATCACATTTGAGGTTGTTACTAAGAATGTGTTTTAAATTCACAATTCAAAGGTGTTAAACAGTGCCTCCCCCTTTGTCAGGGCTGTGGTCAGGACTGACCTGAAATCAAAATATAGCATAAGCCCTGTAGGTGCTGTCAAATAATGGAGAACCAGAATGCCAGCCACCATCACAGGCTCTACCTGTGAACTGTGAATCTCAATTAACATTCTTAGTACTTTACTTTCAGTTCCAGGTCAGTCCTGACCGCACCCCCATCCCAGCCCAGTTAAATGGGGAGGCAGGTGCCCCAAAATGTGTTAGCTCTACTCAACACTTGAACTGTGAATTTTAATAAACATTCTTAGTAACAACCTCAAATATGATGACTTTTCATACTAAGCTCACTCTTTTCTACACCCATCAGTAACTTCCTTGCGGGGAATCTTTCTCTCACTACCACAGCAGCCAAGACCCTAACAAGGCCCCCATGTCTTACCTTCATTGGCCCATGCACTCCTTTGAAGGACAACACTTCCCAGATCACCTCCATCAAACCACATACTGGTCCATGCTGTCTCATGCACATTTCACGTGAGCCAATGCTGTCATGAATCTGCCCCCGGCCTGTGACTGGACAGCTCTTTGTCATGTAATGATTTGCTACTTATGGCGCTGTCTATTGACTGGAAGAGGCTGATCCCAGTTCAAGTACAGGTACTTACTCTTCTTACACTAAAAAAAATTAAATTACATATTATTGAAAGCAGAGTTGCTTTAATTCTGTCTTTATATTGCCTTTGTGCTTTGATTTAAAGTCTTCATTCACTAATTTTACAACATCTGGGCTACTGAGTCTGGGTCTACTTGCAGATGCTAAAACTTGTGTTCATACTGTAGCACAAATAATATTGGAGAATGGAGACATCAGTGAAAGGCCCCATTGTGGATTTGAAAGATACACACGGTGGGTGCATGTATAGTGAAGTTAGAGATTCTGAACATGGGCCTTATATCCAGTGAGCTTCTAGAACAGACAACATGCATGACCAGTACAGGATTTTAAAAGCATTTTCTTTATTATGGCTTAGTAGTCAGGTTTAAGTAAGTGTTTTATTCCAATGTTCTCTAAGAAGTACATATATAATGGATTCACCAGCATGTTCACTGGTGTATCTTTAAAAACAATTTACCACACTGATATTTCCCTAGTGTTTAATGTACAAATTCACTCTATATATAATAGAAGGTGTGCTAGCAAGTAGAGGGGCTTAGGTAATAACTTTGTAGGTGGTTTCTGCCCTACCTTGTAAACAGGGTTCCTTTGGGCCCCCTACCAGTTTACTATATGAACAGGTTAGGAAAATAACATAAAAATAAACACACCAATACATTAAAATGCTTAGTTATGTTGTTAATTATAGTAGTACTTATGTTCTAAGTTCCAGCTGCATCTAAAATTGTCTCCTATTTGTTCTTTTTTGGCACCACAATACAACCAAAGGGGACACAAACTTCCATCATCTGACTTATTAACCTTTGGTAGGATCTTAGCACTTAAAAGGCTCAAATGTGGAAGAAACTCTTGGAATATGTCTCACAAGTTCCCAATAGAGCTCACTGGAAACTGTGGTAGGTAAATCAGCAAAAGAAGCAAACTGATGCCCATTGGTTCTAGAAACTAAATAAGAAGCTATAACAGAACCTTGGGATTGGGAGTACTCATTTATCAAGGACATCAATGTCCAACAGCCAGCTTTTGGGAGAACAATGACCCCTATCTTAGGCAATGAAGAATCAGTAGTCAACAGGATTTTTCTTTTTTTTTAATTAACAGTATCGTAAAGCAGGGTTAGATGTCTGCCAGGTTTTAAATGATGACTTTGTGCCTATTGAGGAGATTTCCCCTCATTTCCCGTTATGTTCAGTGGATCTGGACAGGAAGGGAGGGGACAACTCCCCAAATGGGACACAGACAGGAATAAAAAAATGACAGAAGTTCCCAAAAGTTCCAAACCTTTTTGAAAAAAAAATATCTATTGTTGTCTCTTTACATTCCCTGGCATTGTGGTGACCAACTCTCATCCTCCCTGCCTTGTTTTCAGTGGAAGACTTGTCCTAGGCTGCAAAAACCTTGAATTAATGCTCTTTTTGCTCTCCTCCTGTGTTTGCTCTCTCCACCTGCAGTCTGTCATGGCAAGGAAGAAGCAAGGGGATGCTGGCGGCGCTTTAGGGAATATTGCATCATTGAAAGTCTGTTGTTGCACACTATTGTGTTTAATAAATTGAGAACCCCCTACTTAAATAGTCTTTCTCTATCTGGGCTTCCCTTTTAAAACAAATACCTGGCTTAAAACAAAAACTGTGTTTCAGCAAATGCGGAAGAACCTTTTAATACTGAATTAACCTATCCCATACTCCAGTAATCAGCATCTGTCTTATACTGTAATTGTTGTGATAGATAATTCAGCAACATGTACAACAGTGGTATGCAAAAAGAAGAAATAAATTAAATGATTGCTTCTAAAATGTGTACCAGTTAGACCTTGAACTTTGAATATTCATCACTATAGTTAGGTTTTTTTCAGTGGTATGCTGCAGAGAATCAGGAGGATCAGAAGATACTCTACCAAATATTCTTTGCTGCTAGGAGATTACTTTACTGATTCATAAAATATATATATATATATATATATATATATATATATATATATATTTTTTTTTTTTTTTTTCTCTTTATTGTACATCACGGGACACAGTCATAATAGTAACTATATGGGTTATATAGGCCACCTTTAGGTGATGGACACTGGCACACCCTAGACAGGAAGTTTACTCCCTATATGACCCCTCCCCTTAGTTTTTTCAGTTTTTTGCCAGTGTCTAAGGCTGAGCTCCGCTGGAGTAATCTTTGCTGGGGCAAGCCATGCAGCCGGATTCATTCAAAGTGTCTTTTTAGGCCAAATTGAATGGTACCTGGGCCTCATGTCAGAAGAAACAAGGTTTAGCCTGTAACGCTTCTCTTTTTAGAGAGCTGGACCCCGGGATCCAGTGCTTTGGTTTTTTCAGCCAAATAGCTTCCTGGCAGGGTGCTATATGGGTCCAAGGGTGTCGAACTCCCGATAAAAAGGGGCCCCGGTCCTTGAAGGTTTTCTAACGGAGCCCGTAGTGAGGGGTGAAGATTGGGTCTGTTTGGTTTACCACAGAACCCTGCGGCAGGATAAGGTAAGTGAAGATTCCTAAAGAATTTTTAAGTTCTTATGGGTTTTCTCCTTTAAGTAAATGTTGTGTTGCCTCAAGTCACCACCGGGGGCTGTCAAGGATATGTACATGTTCCATGCTTGTCAGATCTCGTTCTGTGTCAGCAGAAGCTGTAGGCTTTCTCCAGTCCCAAGCCTCTGGTAAGATATGGGGGAGGTTCTTCAGAATACATTCCCCACCAGGGCTCCCCTCTCCAGGAGGTAGAGGGAGCCTGGAATAGTTGGCAGTATGCCTCTCCACTTCCTCTAATGCCACGTACACACTATCGCACATTTCGACAACAAAATCCATGTTTTTTTCTGACGGATGTTGGCTCAAACTTGTCTTGCCTGCACACGGTCACACAAATGTTGTCAGAAATTCCGAACGTCAAGAACACTGTGACATACAACATGTATGACAGCACTATAAAAGGGAAGTTCAATACCAAGTGCGCCACCCTTTGGGTTCCTTCTGCTAATCTCGTGTTTACCTTGTGTTAGTAGAAGTTTGGTGAGAGACAATTCACGCTTTTCAGCCTTGTGCTTTTCAGATCGTTACTGCTCTTCAGTTTGTGCTTATGGGTTTGTATCTGGTTTTCAGTGAGTGTAGTCAGTTCGCATTTGTTTTTCAGTGCGTATTTTATAGTACATATTTGATTTTCAGTGACTTTTTGTCTACTCATTTCTGATTTTCAGCTTGCTCTTCTCAGGCCTTTCTGATTTTCAGTGCGTTCTGTTAGTTTGTTCTGACCAGCCGACCGTTTTGAAGCCATATTGCGGTTACGTACTCATCGTAGAGTTCGTGCTATGCAGGGGCTTGGTGTTGGTTGTTCTTACTTTGACCCAAGCCCAGTCCATGAACAGGGCAGGGAGGAGTTCATGGACCAAGAACTGGTTACACCAGCGTGACCAATTCTCTCACATGCCTTTGTGGTGGGAGATCCGTGCGAATAATCCTGATGATTTCAGGAATTATCTCCAGATGACGGAACCCGTTTTTCACCATTTGTTGACTTTGCTGTCCCCTTTATTATGAAGCAGGGCACCTGCATGTGGCGAGCCATCACTCCGGAACAGAGGCTAGTAGCCACCTTGCGGTACTTGGCGATGGGGAGAAGTCTGCAGACATCAAGTTCCTGACAGGCACCTCCCCCCAGGCTCTGGGGATCATTATTCCAGAGAACGGTTCTGCCATCATTCAGGTCCTGCCGAAGGACTATATTAGGGTAAGTTTTATCCTTTAACATCACATTCTAAGTATTTAATGTTTGCTAATGTATTGTATTTCTTTCATAATTCCCTAATTACCATGATTGTAATATGCTGTGAATGTCCCCTTTGTTCTCATGCATGCTGGAAGTTTTTAAAGTTCCTTATTCCCCATTATTCCTTATTCCCTATTATGTTGTGAGTCTGCTACACAAATACCTTGTTTTTGTTGTTAATGTATGTACTGCATTACTGATAAAAATATTCATCATTTTCAGCACCATGAATTTTTGGGAGTCACAAAAATTGCCTGATTGTTGCAAATTATAAAGCACTGTGGGAGTTATTTAATAAAGGAAAATCCACTTTGCACTCCAAGTGCACTGCAAAAGTGCACTTGAAACTGCACTGAAAGTGCAAAGTGGAGTTGCCTTTAGCAAATAACCCCCATTGTCATTATAAACACAAACTTAGTCCAAAAACTGCTATTCAGCATTGAAAGAAGAAGCCACACATTGTTGAGTAGAAAAAATTTTACTCTGTGCACATTCACATGTGCATTTGAAAAGGGTTTTTGAGCATTTTTGACTTTGACAGTACAAATAGCCTTTTTTGTGTTAAACAGGCATGTTTAAAATCATAAAACAATACACAACTCAGGAACTTACAAAGTTCAACTTTGATAATTTGGAGGCAATATCAGACATTAGTATGTCCAAACTGTGTTGATCTTGCCTTCATCAGATAGGGTGATGTCACCCCTGTTAAAGTCAAATCTTGAAGATGCACACAAATTGAGAGTCAAAATGGGGATTTTCCTCCTGATCCCATGCCTAATGTCAACATGTGATAGCTCCCATCATGGGGATCAATGGACGTGTTTCGGGGGGTACAACCCCTTCCTCTCAGCTACTTGAGTTGCGAGAAAGGGGTTGCACCCACAAAACGCGTACATTGATATCCCACGATAGCAGATAGCACATGTTGACACACTGTGTGCATCTTCAAAATTTGGCTTTCAATATACTTAAAAAAAGATTCAAAAATTTTAAAAATATAAACAAAATGAAGAATTTAGGTGTGTTTTAGATTATGCCTAAAACATCAATTATGTTTTTTAGTCTTTTTTCAACATCATTGATGTCTTCCTTGATCCTCTGTAAATCCCGATTGCACACCATGATCTCCCCGATGAGGACATGTGCACTTGCACTTGTGAAATGACTTTCTTCTTCCACAACATCCACATCACCTAAAATAATAAAACACACCATGTATTAATATGCAGGCATACATCTATTACCTGAAGCTGTGGTCTCAGACACTCACCTGTTGTGGTCACTATTTCGCCCACTTCATAAACCTCTCCTTCCACCACATCCTCTGGTTGTGGTGTTGGTATTTCCCCTTCTTTATGAGGTTGGGGGTCCCTGGTGTCCTCTGTTGTTCTGAGTCTTTTCTCCCCTATGTGAATAAAAAAAGGTATACTTAGCATACAGATATTTGAGGGCAGAAAAAGGAATCTGAAACATTGCTTGAAGTGTCGTACAATTGTCTTTTTGGGCAGAGTTCCAAGCTGAAGACATTTTTTTCCCTTTCTAAAGCTGGAATACTTACCTTTTTTGTACAATTTTCCAACATGAAGACACCCCTATTATCCACTGGAGCATATGTGTGTTTGTTCTGGTGTCCCACACTAGTGCTCCTGCATCCAGATGTGTAAACAGCTGCTGAGTGTCCTCTCCTTACACTGAATCAAGTTTACATTTCATTCTAGTTACAATCCCATCTAGACAACAATGTACTAAACTTCTTTTAATACAAATAGGCCTGAACTAATGTAGTTATCCTGGATCTGCCAAAAACATCTTATTAGTGGGCGAACGAACGATGTTTACTACGAACGATTACTGTTCCCACGAACCTGAAAGTTGCCATATAAACAGTAAAGAAAAACACATGGAGCAGCACGAACGTAATAATAATAATAGAAACACAGGACAAATACTTACTTTTTAGAAGCACTTTCTTGATCTTTCTGTACTGATCCTGCTCCCTCAATTTCAGGTCTGACCATCGTTTCCTCAGTTGATCCTTGGATCGTCGTACCCCAAAATTCCTGTGCAGACTTTTTACAACTTTATTTATGATCTTGGCCTTTCTCACATTTGGGTTTGGGTAAGGTCCATACTTCCCATCATAGTCAGCCCTCTTCAAGATGTCCACCATCTCCACCTTCTCTACAAAGGACATATTTGAGGCCTTAAATCTCCTCCAGGATCGTGATGTTCGTGGCTCCGGGCTTTCATCGTTGCTGCTGCTGTCTGCAAGCACTTGTTCTTTCTCCTCCATGTGCTCTCACACGGCGCTGAAAGAGAAGGGGTGGGGAATATACTAGATAGAAGGTCAGGGGCGGGCGGAGTTTCACACATGCACAGTGTATATAAAGCGCATGTCAGACTTACCCGTATCAGACTGACGAACCCAATATAGCAGAGGATGGCCTCCCGTATGTATCTGGTTCCCGGCCCCTGATAGAGCACACAGAAGGCACGGGAGCACAGAATGGTATGGGAGCCTGGCGGGTGGTTAGCAGGGATGAGGCCCAGAGTCCTGATGCAAGCTGGCAGGAGATGATAGGTAGGCTGCAGGTCAGCTACAGGTGCAGAGCAGGAGCAGGCAGATACATCCCAATGATCCCCACGGCAGACATAAACTATTTGAAGGCCAAAATTGGTGGCATGAGGAGTACTTATCTTAGGAAGTGAAAGAAGGTCAAGCCCAGGCCAGCACTCTCCACTCTTCCTTCAAGGCTTACTTCCACCTCAGCTGAGGCTTCCGATGTCCAACCTGGGCCTTCCAGGCAGGAAAACGTGGAGGAGCCCAGCTTGAGTCAGGTAGAGCATTGTTCAACATATTTCTTGTCGTAAAATTAATGATGTTAACTAGATGTTATTATGTTAAAGTGGTTTACATATCAATAGACAGTAGTGGTCACAAATGATTGGGACAAGAATGAAAAATGCTGGGCTCAGAATGATAGTCTTTTTCGTTTTGACAAATACTTGCCTGTGTTTTAGTTCAAAAAGGGCAGTTTGTTTGTGAGTAGGCAGGTACATTTCAAAAATACAATGTCAAATTAACAAGGGACACCAACCAACCTCCTTGAGGTTAAAAAATACAAGATAATAATGGTGTTGTGGTAACTTGACACACAAAAAAATAAAAAATAGTATGGAGATCACTAGAAAATGAAAAAAAAAAAAAACAGGAGATCTTGATAAAAAAAAAAATCACTATAACAATAAATACAAAATATTATTATGGAGATCTGATGAAAAAAATGACTAATGTTATTCAGGAGATCACGAGGGATAATAAAGAAATCAGTTTGTGAGAACTCTGTGTGAATATCAGCAGCAAAACAACTTCATTATTCCAGCATTATAAAGAAGAAGAGAATGCGCTGCATTAAAAGATTTTAAAATTTGCAGCGTGACGAATGTGCAATCTCCATTACAATCGATAGTTTTACCAGAACGAGCGTTTCTGTCTCATATTTGATTCAGAGCATGCGTGGAATTTTGTGCATCAGAATTGTGTACACACGCTCAGAATTTATGACAAAGGATTTTGTTGTCGGAAAATTTGAGATCCAGATCTCAAATTTTGTTTGTCGGAAATTCCGACGAAAAATGTCTGATGGAGCCTACACACGGTCGGAATTTCCGACAACATCCTCCCATCGAACATTTGTTGTTGGAAATTCCGACCTTGTGTACGCGGCATTACACCGCTGTCAGCAGCATTTTTTCCTCTCCATCCTCCCCTCAGATTCGCATGTGAGTGTGGCTCTCCTCCTCTCCACCGCCCCCCCTCCACACATGCTGATCCGGTCGATCGGAGGCCGCTCGGCCAGGAAACAATCTCTTTTAAAAAGAGCGGGGGCGCGGAAGACGGAGGAGGAGGGGGCCATGGCTTAGCATGGCGTTGACGTGCTTCAAAGTCCACACACAGGACTGCGTAGGCTATAAATGCAACGTTTGCAGGCTGCATTTGCCTAACGGAGGGACACAGAGCAGTCGGGGGCATGTGAGTGTGGTGACACAGGCATTCCCCAGGCATGTTTACTTAAGCATCAGGCTGAGCATTAATAGCAGTTGCTGGACTATCTGCTCAGCAGTGGGTGCATTTTTTCTGTCAGTACTTCTGTGTTTGTGTTTGGCACTATGGTTGGCAGAAGGGGAGGTGCAAACACCCAAAAAAAAACCCCAAAGGTGTCACCCTCAGGCTCTGAGGACCCTGGTTTTGCTTCTGCAGCACCATCCTCCCCTGAAGGAAGTGGGGGGGGCAGTCAGAGTGAGCCATCGGGTTCGGCAAATGTTGCCACTGTTTCCAACATTTCATCCCCTGTCTTTATTACTAAGGATGTTTTCTCCTCAGCTATGATGGGATTGGAAGAAAGGTTAATGGCTTTAGTTGCATCTTCCCAGAATGGGAGAAAGCGTGTTAGGCCCCCCTCTACCATCTAGGACCCTCAAACAGAGGAACAGTGGGAGGGAGAAGATGAATCCCCCTCAGGGGATCATGAAGATCAATGGATCTGTTTCGGAGGTACAACCTCTTCCTCTCAGGTTCTTGAGTTGCGAGGAAGGGGTTGCACCCACAAAATGCGTACATTGATATCCCGTGATGGGATAAAAATAGCTCATAGCTATTTCTGCTATCACTGACGTCACTTCTGGTCCTGTGGAATGCACTCCAGCAATGGCGTTTTTACACTCACAGCTCCATTTTGAGGCTTGTTTTATCTTCCTTGTTGTAAGTACCCAAGCCCTTTTTCAATAAAATCTTTTTAATGGTACTTCACTATCAGTTTCCCTTTGTTTTTGCTTCTTGGTATATCTGGTGAGTGGGGATCAATGATAGGGTGTTGCACACCTGAATTTCTCTGAAGCACCTTATATTTTCTTCACTTTGGAATGGAGCACATTCAGTCACCTTATTTGGACTTTATTTTTCACTTATTGTATTTTTGGTTAACAAATTTTCACTTATTGTGTTTGTGATTTGTTTGTTTGATACACCATTAGCGTGAGCGTATATATTTAGTATATATATTTTTCACAGTTAAGAAAAGGAGTAAACGTCCCTCATTTAAACGGGCTCCTTCTCCAGGGCCAGGGGCATCAGCCTTCAAGCAGGCTCGACAGCCTCCGTCGTCAGGTTCAAGAGGGACAAAAGAAGTCCTGGGGCAGGAAACCTACAAGACAGACTACTAAAGCCTCTTTATGAAGGGGCGCCCCCGCTCGCTCGAGTGGGGGAAGGCTTCTGAAGTTCTCAAGGGTCTGGCAGGAAGAGTTTCGGGACAGATGGGTGGTCTCCACAATATCTCTAGGTTACAAACTAGAGTTCCGAAAGTTTCTGTCTCCTCGTTTCCTCAGGTCAAACGTTCCCAAAGATCCAGAGAAAAAGAAGTCTCTCTTTCAAGCGTTAGACCGACTTTTGTCTCCAAAAGTGATCATGGTGGTCCCCATGGAAGAGCAGGGGTTGGGGTTTTAGTCAAACCTTTTTACGGTGCCAAAACCAAATGGAGATGTCAGACCCATTCTAGATCTCAAAGATCTGAACCGATTCCTGAATATCCACTCTTTTAGCATGGAATAAATCCTATTAGTTGTTTCCATCCTACAAGGAGAACTTCTGGCATCAATCGACATCAAGGATGCATACCTGCATGTGTCTATATTCCCCGCTCACCAGAAGTATCTGCGTTTCGAGGTAGAAAAACTCAATTTTTCAGTTTGTAGCTTTACCTTTTGGTCTAGCTACTGCACCTCTGGTGTTTACAAAAGTTCTGGTCCCTCCTCTGGCCAAGTTAAGGGCTCAAGGTATAACAATTGTGGCACACCTAGACGACCTGCTCTTGATAGACCGGATGGTAGCCCACTTAGACCAAAGAATGGTCACCACAGTCAACTACCTGGAATACCTAGGTTGGATCCTCAGTCTAGAGAAATCTTCTTTAAAACCATTAAGAAGACTAGAGTACTTGGGTCTGATAATAGATACAGCCCAGAAAAGGCTGTTTTTACCCCAGGCAAAAATCAGTTCCATAAAAGAGCTGGTTTGGGTGGTCAGGGCGAAGAAGGATCCTTCTATTCGCCTTTGCATGAGGTTGTTGGGAAAGATGGTGGCTTCATCCGAATCGGTTCCCTATGTTAAGTTTCATTCAAGACTGCTGCAAAACAGTATCCTATCTGCTTGGAACAAGAAGGTTCAAGCACTAGATTTTCCAATGCATCTCTTGCCAAAAGTGCACCAGAGCCTCAGTTGGTGGAGGATATCCAAGAATTTGCAGAAGGGGAAATCCTTCATGCCAGTTACCTGGAAGGTGGTAACAACAGAGCAGTCCTGGAAGAAGTGACTGTCCAAGGAAAATGGTCCAGGGCCGAAAGGACCTTGCCCATCAACATTCTAGAGATTCGGACAGCATATTTAGCCCTAAGGCCTGGATGCTCAGGTTGCGGAATTGTCCGGTCAGGATTCAATCCGACAATGCCACAACAGTGGCTTATATCAATCACCAAGGGGGCACCAGAAGTCATGTAGCCCAAGGAGAGGTAAACCATATCCTAGCCTGGGCAGAAGAGCATGTGCCATGCATATCGGCAATCTTCATTCCAGGGATAGAGAATTGGCAGGCAGACTACTTAAGTCGCCAATAGTTGTTCCCGGGGAATGGTCCCTTCACCCTGACATCTTCCTGGTCATATGCCAAAGAGGGGGGGTCCCGGATGTGGATCTGTTTGCATCCAGGTTCAACAGCAAAGGCGACAACTTTGTGTCAAGAACAAGGGATCCGCTCGCATGCTGAACGGATGCCTTAGAGACCCTGTGGGATCAGTTCTCACTAATTTATGCATTCCCTCCTATTCTGATTCTACCTCATCTTCTTCGCAGGATCAGGCAGGAAAAGAAGTCGGTGGTTCTTGTGGCCCCAGCATGGCCCAGAAGGTTCTGGTATGCAGAGATCGTAAGGATGGCAGTAGGGGACCCATGGACCTTACCACCACATCCAGACCTGCTCTCGCAGGAACCAGTATTCCACCCTACCTTACAAATGCTAAATTTAAGGGCTTGGCAATTGAAAACCACATTCTGAAGAATCGTGGGCTTTCAGGTTCAGTAGTATCTACCTTGATTAATGCAAGGAAGCCAGCTTTCAGAGTCATTTATTATAGAGTCTGGAGGCCATATGCTTCCTGGTGTGAATCCAGGGGTTGGCATCCTAGAAAATATGTTATAGGTAGAATCCTTGCCTTTCTGCAAATGGGATTAGAAATGAAGCTGGCCTTCAGTACCATCAAAGGTCAGGTCTTGGCCTTATCGGTATTGTTCCAACGACCACTTGCTTCGCATTCTCTGGTCCATAATTTCATACAGGGGGTAACATGGATTAATCCGCCGGTTAGGTCACCCTTGAAACCTTGGGACCTAAATCTAGTTTTGTCAACTTTACAAAACAGCCTTTTGAGTCTATACGGCATACTCCCTTGATCCTTTTGACAAGGAAGTTAGTTTTTCTGGTTGCCATATCTTCTGCAAGAAGGATATTGTTCTACCTTCATTTTTTCCAGAACCTTTTTCCACGGAAGAAAAGTCGATACATTCTCTTGATGTAGCGAGAGCAGTCAATGCCTACTTGAAAGCAACTGCTCAGATTCGGAAAACGGATGTTTTCTTTATGTTGCCTGAAGGTCCTAGAAAAGGACAGGCAGCATCAAAATCCACTATCTCTAAGTGGATTCGGCAAGTGATTGTTCAGGCTTATGGTTTGAAAGGGAAAATTCCACCTCAAATCAAAGCGCACTCCACCAAGCCTCCATGGCTCAAATCTGCAAGGTCGCAAATTGGTCTTCAGTCCATACATTCACAAGATTCTATCAGGTGGATGTAAAAAGACAGGAGGATAACACCTTTGGGTGCAGTGTGCTGCAGGCAGCAATATAGGTCCTCAGGTCTGATGACACCCTACTTTTATTTGTATCTCCCTCCCCTCAGATAGCATTGGACATGGGATCTGGGACATCCCATATAGTTACTACTATGGCTCTGTGTCCTGTGATGTACAGTAAAGAAAATAGGATTTTTATAACAGCTTACCTGTAAAATCCTTTTCTTGGAGTACATCACGGGACACAGAGGTCTCTCCCCTCTTTCTGGTTTACACATGTATTGCTTTGCTACAAAAACTGAGGTACTCCCAGTAAGGGGAGGGGTTATATAGGGAGTAAACTTCCTGTCTAGGGTGTGCCAGTGTCTATCACCTAAAGGCGGCCTATATAACTCATATAGTTACTGCTATTGCTCTATATCCCGTGATGTACAGGAGGTAAGCTGTTGCAAAAATCATATATATATTAACACAGTCTACGAGCGTTTCACAATAGGAGCTGTTTTTAAAAAAAAATCCTAACCCAATTTGCATCTCCGAGTTTCTCCGAGTGGTCTCTGAGCATCTCCGATTGTTTCTGAGTGTGTCCCACTCACAACCGAACCCCCTGTTTCTTATATGAGCGCCACAGAGACAGGAATTGAGGAGAAACTATTCAGTGGGTCACAGAAAGAAAAAGAAAACTAGCAGAAAATGTAATTCTTTCTCACTATATTCAAAGTTTAAAAAAATGGCTTTAGCTGGACTGTACTATTACAATTCATAAATAAGGGTTTAGAATTGTGTAGACACATCTCAACAATTAGTGAGCCAGCTACAACAAAACAATCACATGCAACATTTGTAAAGTACCATTGTACTATAAGACTATAACGTGCGTGAATTAAATTTAAGAGTAGGTATAAGGACAACCTCTTGCCTTGGCTTTGTGCGTTTCCCCATAAGATTGGGGCATACATAAATTGGAACAAATCAAACATCCCACCACTTGAACGACCCTCCATTGCCCCTCTCCAGTGGGTGATTAAAATAAACTAATTACAAACTTAGTCTCTAACTATATCTATATCTATGAATATTTCCCCCTCAATCTCCATACTTAAACATAAAATAAATGTCTGGATAAATCTTCCACCTTTTGGAAAAATAATTTACTGAAGATGAAAATCTTGCCCCTCTTCCTCTATATTTTCTACAATTTCCTAGTGTGGATTCCAAAAGTAGTTTTCAAGATTATAAATAGGCTAGTACACCCAGGATCAAAATTGCAGTTTTGTGGCAACCTGGGAACAAAGGGGGACTGGCAGAACCAAATTTCTAGAAACTGAGGATGACCAGGAAAAAATGGTGCCTACACCTGTCCTTCCACCACTGCGCCTAGGATAATCAATCACTAGTGAGCTGCCACTTAAACAAAAAAATATATTTAAAACTGAAAACACCCTATGGATGACTAGTGGCGCTATATTCCTAATAAATAGAGTGAAATGACCAATCAATACACTCTAACATAAAAATATGATAAAATAGTGTATGGTGTGATCAACCAAAATGTATGTGTTAAATACAATTTCCTAGTGTGGTGTATTGCCACACTTAGGAGACTATATACCTGGAGTGCTAAATATATATATACAAAAAAAGTTAAAAGGTGAACATCATTAGATAATACATTTCAAAAAATGACATAAATTGACATAGTGAACAAAAATGATCAGCCTTAACCAGATAAAAGCAAATAATGGTGAAAAGTCCACAATATATGTGTAATCGTGCCAAAAATGAGAAAAGATGATATTCCAAGAAGTGAGTGTCTCTATTTCACAATCCTGTGCCGTGCTGTCCACCACACCTCAGTGACATGAATCCACTCCCTTACGGATGGCAAACTCACCAGCTGTTGAGGCCTTACACTCTCGTGCTTGGCCGGACAAGGCTTTAACCCACTAACATGGGGGTTACCATGTGAGCACAGTCATCCACTGCTCAATGTGCCGAACATCTTTCTTGGGATGATGGTTCCACATAAAGAATAAAAAATGCTCCAGATGGTGTATTAACGTTTAAAAGATTTAATCACAAACTGAAACTAAAACCATTGCACTCACATGATCCATAAAAACAATGGGCACGACACTTCACAGCATATCACAGCAGGCAGGCCATTTGTTCAGCCATTGATGCAGCCTATACCCTTGCATGGGAGTGGATTCATGTCACTGAGGTGTGGTGGACAGCACGGCACAGGATTGTGAAATAGAGACACTCACTTCTTGGAATATCATCTTTTCTCGTTTTTGGCACAATTACACATATACTGTGGACTTTTCACCATTATTTGCTTTTATCTGGCTTTTCGTTTCAAGAATATGCTGAAGCCTAGTCACTAAGGCTGATCATTTTTGTTCACTATGTCAATTTATGTCATGTTTTGAAATGTATCTAATGATGTTCACCTTTTAACATTTTTTTGTATATATATATATATTTAGCACTCCAGGTATATAGTCTCCTAAGTGTGGCAATACACCACACTAGGAAATTGTATTTAACACATACATTTTGGTTGATCACACCATACACTATTTTATTATATTTTTATGTTAGAGTGTATTGATTGGTCATTTCACTCTATTTATTAGGAATATAGCGCCACTAGTCATCCATAGGTTGTTTTCAGTTTTAAATAGAACCAAATTTCTACAAATATGTTTGGCTGGCCAACTGTATTTTGTACATAGATGGCTAACCACCCATCTTGATGATGCTTCACAGTCTTTAGAAGCAGTGCTAGTTGGTTGTTATGAAGCACTGGCCCATCTAATATACAGGGGGCGGAGGCCTCCGCATGCTCAGACCTGCATAGGTGTAGACAGAAAAGATATTCCACTGTGCTCGTGCTAGCGTTTTTTTACTACAACATGGTAGTATTTTCAAATGATATAATATATTATATGAAGAGAACATGCAAGTCCCGCTGCCTGAACTGACTGGGGGAAGTCTGGAAAAACTGGGTGATAAGGGAGAAAGGAGGCGCGTGACCTAATGCATGAATCAAGTTGATAAATAAAGTTTATTCTAAAAAAAATAAATGAATACAATGAAAATGACTACGTGTTCATAAAAACAGGTTAATATATTCTCATTTGATAAAATAGTGGAAATTATTTAAAAAACCCATGCAAGGGTATAGGCTTTATCAATGGCTGAATCAATGGCTAATGCGTTTCGAGGGGATTCCTCTTCATCAGAGCCTTGGAAGACAGAAAATGGTCTGTATCATGTGGTGGGTTTATATAGAGAGTGATGACTGTGTGGGAGATGTGTCACATGACAGATGGTGGATTCTCCTCGGTTCTAGTGGTGTTCCCATCCACAACACAACGCTCTATGTAAAACAATACCAGATGTGTATATATGTATATATATATAGATGGTATATATACAGATGGTATAAAAAATATTTATAAAATATTATAATATATATATATATATATATATATATATATATATATATATATATATATATATATATTATTAAGAATTTATATAGTGCCAACAGTTTACATAGCGCTTTACAATGTAGAGGGGGGACAGCACAATTACAGTACACTTCAATACAGAAGGGACAGGAGGGCCCTGCTTGTAGATCTTACATTCTAAAGCGAGGGGGTAGTGGTACAAAAGGTAATAGATGCGGGGAATGATTTGATGGGGTTGTTAGGTGGGCGTGGGATAGGCTTCCCTGAATAAGTGAGTTTTCAGGGATCTCCTAAAGGTGGACAGGTTAGGGGCTAAAAAGTGTATATAAAAAAAGTGTATATAAAAACGGTTAATGTTATTCCACAGACTTGAAAGTAATTAAAAGTGTGTATATATACACACACACTTTATATATCAGACATATGCACATCTGCATACATTGAAAGCATATACAATGCAACATATATAAAAATGGGCACTCATTCGTGTATTTGGAGAAGCACCGGACAAGTTAGCACCCACATAGCTCAGTGGGGTACGTATATAAAAGTAATAGCGTTATGCATTGTTACAGACATGAAGTATGAGAATAAAACACTAAAGCAATGAAGCTGCAGAACTTATCCTCACTGGAGTGAGTCGATTAAAATGCAATTGCAATAGATATAGAGAAATATGCATAGGAGATTTACGAGCATATGTACGTAAGAATACAAAAAGTACTGTAGAAACAAAAATAAGGTAGTACTAAGTATTTCCAAGAGGGCGGACTTTATAGGCTAGGAAACAATGGAGGGGAAACAATTTATAAAAAATCTAATTTATTAAGGTAAACAATTACATAGAAAAAATAGGATTCCAATAAAAAATGTAGCATATATGCATCTATATTTTTTGTGCAGTGAGCCCTTGTATGTCTACGCATTTTGCTGCTAGGCTTCTTCAGGACACGGCCAAGGTTCACAGATGAAACAGATAAGAGAATATGTTTCTCTATCTGAAATGAGATACAATGCCATTATAAACACAGCTAATACACAAACAAACAAAACTGTTCAAAATAAAAATCATGCACTGAGCACTTGTGAATACAAAAAGTACAGAATTACTAAAATACAGAGGTACAGCAATACTGAGATACAACGCTCATGTGTATTCAGTAACAACAGTGATAGAAGTCATAACATTACATAAACGCACAGATATATGCATTCATATATTTGTATATACATTTGCATCAATGTGCAAAGTGAATTGAACCTGTGTAGCTGCATAAGCATGCTCGTGCAAAGGGAAAGTGTGTGAGTATGCTAGCTTAGTAGTACAGATGATATTATAGCAGACAATGCAAGGTGGACCAACTGAACGGTGCCAATTGTGAAGTAGTGACGTGAAGTACTTTTTGATTGAATAGTGTCTGCCTGTTTCCAAATGAGACAGGCAGATCAAACAATTGGTTGTGTGAAAGGGATAAATCTAATTGGTTCTTACCTCGGTTCTGTACGGTGTGTACGCTAATTGTAGTTCATTAGTTGTTAATGTTGGTCATCTGGACCTATGGAAGTAGTAGTGACACAGGTGGATGATGACAAAAGTAGTGATCAGATGTACCAGTATACAAATACATATACATACATGTATATGCACATAAAAGCTGAATATGACGCTGTGATGGTCTCCAGTAGGGATGAGCTTCGTGTTCGAGTCGAACCCATGTTCGACTCGAACATCGGCTGTTCGATCGTTCGCCGAATTGCGAACGATATGGGCCGTTCGCGCCAAATTCGTGTGGCGCGTCACGGCCCATAATTCACTGCGGCATCGCAGTGCATTGCTTGCTGATGATTGGCCAAGCATGCACTATGACCCGCATGCTTGGCCAATCACAGCGCCGCCTTAACAGAGAGCCATAATTGGCCAAAGCCAAGGAGGCTTTGGCCAATTATGGCTCAGGGGATTTAGTACACGCCCCACACTATATAAGGCCGCCTGCACGGCGGCCCTGTGCAGTGTGTTCCGGTGTGCTTAGAGAGAGAGAGAGAGACAGTGTCATTTCATTTGAGTTAGCTAGATTAGGCAGGACAGTCAGTCAGTTAGCTGCACTTAAAGTGTATTGTGTATATATATGCATCCCAGGTGTTGCATATATATATACTGTATATACACTGTATTCAGTTTAGCTAGATCCGTTCCTGTTATCTTCTAGACTATTTACATTTAGTGCAGTGCGTCCTGCTCACAGTGTTCAGCTAGATCCGTTCCTGTTATATTCCTACTGACAGGCAGGCTTGTCTTGTTACAGTATTTTGAAGAAAATTACTGGTGTTCTTTTAATCCTATTAGTACCAAAGTCAGGCAGCTAGACTATTTACATTTAGTGCAGTGCGTCCTGCTCACAGTGTTCAGCTAGATCCGTTCCTGTTATCTTCTTACTGACAGGCAGGCTTGTCTTGTTACAGTATTTTAAAGAAAATTACTGGTGTTCTTTTGATCCTATTAGTACCACAGTCAGGCAGCTAGACTATTTACAGTTAGTGCAGTGCGTCCTGCCCACAGTGTTCTGCTAAACCTACAAGTAAGTGGGGTGCGTCCTGCTCACAGTGTTCAGCTAAACCTACAAGTTAGTGGGGTGCGTCCACCTCACAGTGTTCAGCTAAACCTACAAGCTAGTGAGGTGCGTCCTGCTCACAGTGTTCAGCTAGATCCGTTTCTGTTATCTTCTTACTGACAGGCAGGCTTGTCTTGTTACAGTAAATACAGCTACCTGAAGAAAATTGCTGGTGTTCTTTTGATCCTATTAGTACCACAGTCAGGCAGCTAGACTATTTACAGTTAGTGCAGTGCGTCCTGCTCACAGTGTTCTGCTAAACCTACAAGTTAGTGGGGTGCGTCCTGCTCACAGTGTTCAGCTAAACCTACAAGTTAGTGGGGTGCATCCACCTCACAGTGTTCAGCTAAACCTACAAGCTAGTGGGGTGCGTCCTGCTAACAGTGTTCAGCTAGATCCGTTTCTGTTATCTTCTTACTGACAGGCAGGCTTGTCTTGTTACAATAAATACAGCTACCTGAAGAAAATTGCTGGTGTTCTTTTGATCCTATTAGTACCACAGTCAGGCAGCTAGACTATTTACAGTTAGTGCAGTGCGTCCTGCTCACAGTGTTCTGCTAAACCTACAAGTTAGTGGGGTGCGTCCTGCTCACAGTGTTCAGCTAAACCTACAAGTTAGTGGGGTGCGTCCACCTCACAGTGTTCAGCTAAACCTACAAGCTAGTGGGGTGCGTCCTGCTCACAGTGTTCAGCTAGATCCGTTCCTGTTATCTTCTTACTGACAGGCAGGCTTGTCTTGTTACAGTAAATACAGCTACCTGAAGAAAATTGCTGGTGTTCTTTTGATCCTATTAGTACCACAGTCAGGCAGCTAGACTATTTACAGTTAGTGCAGTGCGTCCTGCTCACAGTGTTCTGCTAAACCTACAAGTTAGTGGGGTGCGTCCTGCTCACAGTGTTCAGCTAAACCTACAAGTTAGTGGGGTGCGTCCACCTCACAGTGTTCAGCTAAACCTACAAGCTAGTGGGGTGCGTCCTGCTCACAGTGTTCAGCTAGATCCGTTCCTGTTATCTTCTTACTGACAGGCAGGCTTGTCTTGTTACAGTAAATACAGCTACCTGAAGAAAATTGCTGGTGTTCTTTTGATCCTATTAATGCCACAGTCAGGCAGCTAGACTATTTACAGTTAGTGCAGTGCGTCCTGCTCACAGTGTTCTGCTAAACCTACAAGTTAGTGGGGTGCGTCCACCTCACAGTGTTCAGCTAAAGCTACCTGTAGAAGGTTGGTGGTGTTCTCATACTACAGGCAGGCAGTTGATTTTGCTAGCTGCAGTATCAGTACATATATATATATATATATATATATATATATATATATATATATATATATCCCAGCTTAGTGCAGCTACAGGCCATTAGTATGTCTGGTAGGCCAAGAAGGAGAGGCAGACAGTCACAAGCCAATAAGAGAGGGCAAGCAGGCTCTGTGTCTAGTGCTGGTCGTGGAGACGGTGCATCCTCATCAGCACGTGGCCATGGGACACGCTTGGCCTTTTTTTCGGCAGCTGGCCATGTTGAGCCGCAACATGCGGAAGATTTGGTCGAGTGGATGACCAAGCCGTCCTCATCCTCCTCATCCTCTCTCACCCATGCCCAGGGTACTTTGTCTGGCAAAGCAGCGGCCTCTTCCCTCGGCTCAATGTCATCAGTGACTCCTTCCCTAGCCCCACCATGTCCTCCTGAGGAGTCCCTCGAACTGTTTGACCACAGTGTTGGGTACATGCTCCAGGAGGATGCCCAGCATTTGGAAGGCTCTGATGATGATACTGAGCTCGATGAAGGCAGTAACACGAGCACAGACAGAGGGGGTGCCCAAGAAGGACAGCAATCTGGCAGTCATGCTCCCCCTGCTGCAGCATACTGCCAGGTTTGCTCCAGTGATGAGGAGGGAGGGGATGATGAGGTCACTGACTCAACGTGGGTGCCTGATAGGAGAGAGGAGGAGGAGGAGGAGGAGGAGGCGGCACATCACCAACGAGGCAGGATGCCCTCCAGGGGCCAGCCTAAGGGCAAGCACATTGACTGCATCACACCCCAAAGCTCCACATGTGCAGGGCGCTGCAGTCTCTGCGCGTTATTCAAAAAGTTCTTTGGTGTGGGCCTTTTTTGAGACGAGTGCATCAGATCGCACCGCTGCTATTTGCAACATATGTCTCAAGCGTATCTCGCGTGGCCAAAACATCTCCCGCTTGGGTACCACATGCTTGACCAGACATATGTTGACCTGCCATGCAGTTCGTTGGCAAGCGTATCTAAAAGACCCACACCAAAGAACAAAGAGGACCTCTGCTTGCTCCTCATCAGCTGAGATTTCCAACCCCACTAGACCTTCAGTCCTCTCTGAGACCTGCACTGAGAGGAATGAAGGTGTAGAATTAGGTGTGTCACAGCCACGTACTTGTGGGCAATCTGATTTTGGTACACCGACGTCAGATTGTACCAGGCAAATTTCCCTGCCCCAGCTGCTGCACCGCCGAAAGAAGTTTGCTCCCAGCCATCCACATGTCCAACGGTTGAATGCTAGCTTGGCAAAAATGCTAGCACTTCAACTGCTGCCTTTTCAGTTGGTAGACTCTGCCCCCTTCCGTGAGTTTGTGGAATGTGCGGTTCCTCAGTGGCAGGTACCCAAACGCCACTTTTTCTCACGGAAGGCGATTCCGGCTCTCTACCAGCATGTGGAAGGCAATGTCCATGCCTCGCTGGACAGGGCGGTCAGCGGTAAGGTGCATATTACCGCTGACTCATGGTCCAGCAGGCATGGACAGGGACTATACCTAAGTTTCACGGCACATTGGGTGACTCTGCTGGCAGCTGGAAAGGATGCAGGACAAGGTGCAGTAGTGTTGGAGGTTGTTCCGCCACCACGCCTCCAAAATGCTAATGATTGTGACACACCTCTCTCCTCCACCCCCTCCTCTTCTTCTTCCTCCATGGCCTCTTCCTCGGAACCAGCGGTGCTCCGTAGTCGTTCAAGGGGCTACGCAAGTACGCAGGCCAAAAGATGCCATGCGGTGCTTGAGCTGGTGTGCTTGGGGGACAGGAGCCACACTGGGGCAGAGGTTCTGTCAGCTCTGCAGGGGCAGGTTCAGAGGTGGTTGAAGCCACGCCAACTTAAGGCAGGAATGGTGGTTTGCGACAATGGCACCAACCTCCTCTCTGCCCTCTGACAGGGACAAATGACCCATGTGCCCTGTTTGGCTCACATCCTTAACTTGGTGGTGCAGCGGTTCTTGGGCAGGTACCCGGGCTTACAGGATGTCCTGAGGCAGGCCAGGAAAGTCTGTGTGCATTTCTGCCGGTCATATAATGCCAGTGCTCGGCTGACGGACCTCCAAAAGGAGTTTAACCTGCCCAAGAACCGCCTAATCTGTGACATGCCCACCAGGTGGAACTCAACGTTGGCCATGCTGCAGCGGCTGCACACGCAGCAGAGGGCCATCAATGAGTACCTGTGCGACTATGGCACCAGGACAGGGTCAGGGGAGCTTGTTTTTTTTTCCCCACGCCAGTGGGCCATGATCAGGGATGCATGCACTGTCCTGTCACCATTTGAGGAGGCCACGAGGATGGTGAGCAGTGACAGTGCATGCATCAGTGACACTGTCCCCCTTGTCCACCTGTTGGAGCACACGCTGCGTGGAATAATGGACAGGGCACTTGAGGCAGAACAGAGGCAGGAAGAGGAGGACTTCCTTAGCTCTCAAGGCCCCCTTTATCCAGACAGTGTTCCTGCGTGCCCGCCGATCACACAGGAAGAGGACGAGGAGGAAGAGGAGGAGGAGGAGGAGGAAGATTGTGTCAGTATGGAGGTGGAGCCTGGCACTCAGCATCAGCAGCAGTCTTTAAGGGATCAGTCCCAAGAAACACATGGACTTGTACGTGGCTGGGAGGAGGTGGCTGTGGACCATGTCGTCCTTAGTGACCCAGAGGACTCCGGACCGAATGCCTCAGCAAACCTACGCTGCATGGCCTCCCTGATCCTGCAAAGCCTGCGTAAGGATCCTCGTATTCGTGGTATCAAGGAGAAGGACCAATACTGGCTGGCAACCCTCCTTGATCCACGTTACAAGGGTAAGGTTGCGGACCTTATCTTGCCATCGCAGAGGGAGCAGAGGATGAAACATCTTCGGGAGGCCTTGCAGAAAGGTCTGTGCAACGCGTTCCCAGAGACTGGGAGGTTACAAACTCCTGTTTCTGGACAACGTGTTGCTGAGGCTTCGGTCAGTCAAAGAAGGAGCGGTGGAGAAGGTGGCCGTCTGACCGATGCGTTCAGACAATTTTTTGGTCCGCAGCCCCAAGGTATGATCGGTTCCAGCAACCATCGCCAGCGTCTGTTTTACATGGTGCAGGAATACCTAGGGGCAAGATCAGACTTGGACACCTTTCCCACCGAAAATCCTCTGGGTTACTGGGTCTTGAGGATGGATCACTGGCCAGAGCTTGCACAGTATGCAATTGAGCTACTGGCCTGTCCTGCATCCAGCGTTCTTTCGGAACGCACATTCAGTGCTGCTGGAGGCGTGGTAACCGATCACAGGGTGCGTCTGTCCACTGACTCGGTCGATCGACTGACCTTCATAAAAATGAATGAGTCTTGGATCACCACCAGCTACCAAGCACCTGATGCTGATGTAACCGAATAATTTTTTTTGAAATCTCAGATCCCTTCAAAGACTGCCTATGCTGATGCTGAGTGACTATCCCTGAGTAATTATCCTCTTCCTCCTCAATCATCACGCTGATAGCTTGTAAGAACATTTTTGGTTCTGGGTGCCACCACCAGTGCCTAAGGCACAATTTTTCAGCCCCTGTTTAACAGGGGCGTGTAATTACGATTTTTGATGTAATACTTTGCAGCAGGGCTCGTTCCTGCATTCCAACTAGAGTGTCTGTGAGGGGTTGCAGTGTTGTGGCACCAGCACCAGTGCCTAAGGCCCAATTTTTCAGCCCTTGTTTAACAGGGGCGTGTAATTACAATTTTTGATGCAATACTTTGCAGCAGGGCTCATTCCTGCATTCCAACTAGAGTGTCTGTGAGGGGTTGCAGTGTTGTGGCACCAGCACCAGTGCCTAAGGCCTAATTTTTCAGCTCCTGTTCAACAGGGGCATGTAATTACAATTCTTGATCTAATATTTCACAGCGGGGCCCTGTGAGGGCTTACAGTGTTGTGGCCACAGCAACACCTAAGGCCCAAATTTCTGCTGAGTATATAGGGCAGGACCCTACTTTCAAACAACTAACTTACAAACGACTCCTACTTGCAAACGGAAGGAGACAACAGGAAGTGAGAATAAATCTACCCCTAGGAAGGGAAATTCTCTCCTGTAAGAGTTAATATGGGAAAAACATTTCTCCTTTCCACTGATGCTTTCCAATCCATTGGGACAAAAAGTGAGGTGAAATCTTCTGAAGAGGAGGAAAGACAGCAAAACAAATGTCACAGGGGTGATAACCCTTCCCTATGTTTTCCAAAAAGCTTAAAAAAGATTTTTTGGCTGGAGCTAAACACGTTAAAAATGTACCCATTCAAAATTACAAAGAGATTCTACTTAACAACAAACCTACAGCCTGTATACTGCTGTTCAGAGTATATAGGGCCTGGTGGCCCCACACCTTTCCTTATTTTAATTTGGGTGCGGGGTTCCCCTTAATATCCATACAAGACCCAAAGGGCCTGGTAATGGACTGGGGGGTACCCATGCCGTTTGTCTCACTGATTTTCATCCATATTGCCAGGACCCGACATTACATTAAACCCGCAAGCAGTTTTAAATGAGATTTTTTCCTTTAAAAATGACATTTGGTGCAGGGACTGTTCTAAACACGGGAAACACGCGTCACTTTACAGGCATACTATAGACACCCCTCAGGTACGATATTTAAAGGAATATTTCACTTTTTTTTTTTTACTTTAAGCATCATTAAAATCACTGCTCCCGAAAAAACGGCCGTTTTTAAAAGTTTTTTTTGCATTGATACATGTCCCCTGGGGTAGGACCCAGGTCCCCAAACCCTTTTTAGGACAATACCATGCAAATTAGCCTTTAAAATGAGCACTTTTGATTTCGAACGTTCGAGTCCCATAGACGTCAATGGGGTTCTAACGTTCGTGCGAACTTTCGGTCCGTTCGCAGGTTCTGGTGCGAACCGAACCGGGGGGTGTTCGGCTCATCCCTAGTCTCCAGCCATACAGCACTTTGGCGGCTTTCCTGTTTAAATGCAGAGTTGTGTGAGGTGGGGGTGAGTGGCTCCGTGGAGCGGCCATGTGACTGACCTAGGAGAATAAGGAAGTGATTCAGCTGGTCCATGGGAAGCACGCCGTCAATCATGTAGGCGTGACCACTCGATTGTGGGTGTGGCCCCTGCCACTGGTGCCGCAAGCGGCACACCAATCCTCTTTTGCCAGCACTCGACTCCCTCCCCATCAGCAGAGCAGCGCAGGGAAGTGTCAGTGAGACACTAATGCATTCCAATTTCAGAGTTCCCCACGCCGTACCTGCACTGAGGGGGAGGCACTGTGCCCCCACACATTGGTGTGATGGGGAAGAGATTGGGTGCAGTTCTGCTAGGGGGGCAGTCCCTGTTTCCAGGAGGAGGAGGACTGTCTTGACCACTGCTAAAGCCAATCACAGTCCTGCTAGCCCCATCCACCATCTGGAGGAAGATGACTCGCTTGGTTGCCAAAACCCAGAAATCTCAGAAAGAAGGGATTTCACTGTAATTGAGAAAACCACAATCAGGTGACAGTTTGTGGAATTACTGTTGAGCTTCTAGGAACTTTGTTGAAATTATTCCTGAACCTTTTCATCACTTACTACTGAACCCCTGCACTCTGTGTCCCTTTAAGCCACAGGCAGTATTCAGTTCAATGAAAATCACACCCAACTACTTTTTATGCGGCGTTGAGCGCCGCACTTTTTCTTAGCTTCACAGGCCCACTGCTTTCAGAAAATGCCTCTTACCTGAGCTCATCTTTGCACATCCATTCCAGATGCTTGTATGTGACATCACATACATCACATACAAGCACTTGGGCTGGATGCAAGAGATGGATCAGCAGGATGAGTGTGCCAGGACAGGTGGATGTGTCTCATCTCTGCTTCCTTTCACCACTCTGCATATCATGCATCTTATAGATGAGAAGAGGGTACAGCAGGGGAGTAGATGAGCAGGAGGGTACAGCGTTGAGGAAAATGAGCAGGGGGATTCAGTGTTAGGCCAGATGAACGGGGGGTTCAGTGTTAGGCCAGATGAGCAGGGCGGTACAGTGATGGGCCAGATGAGCAGGGGGTTCAGTGTTGGGCCAGATGAGCAGGGGGGTTCAGTGCTGGGGCAGAAAAGCAGGGGGGTTAGAGCAGTGGGACAGATGTGAAAGGAGGTGTTTTGGTGGAGCAGATGAGCAGAGGGTTACAGTGGTGGGGCAGGAGAGCAGGGGGTACAGAGGTGGGGCAGAAGAGAAGGGGGGTACAGAGGTGAGACAGATGTGCAGGAGGAACAATGGTGGGGAAGATGAGAAAGAGGGTTATAGTGGTGCCGCAGATGAACTAATGGGTTTAGTGTTAGGACAGATGAGAAAGTGATTCAGTAGTGAGAGAGAAGAGCATGGGAATACAGTGGTGGAGTAGATGTGCAGGGAGGTACAGTGGTGGGGCAGATGAGAAAAGGGTTACATTAATAGGGCAGATGAGCAGGGGGGTTACAGTGGTGGGACAGAAGAGCAAGGGGGTACAGTGGTGGGGCAGATGTGCAGGAGGTACAATGATGGGAATGATGAGAAGGGGGTTCAGCAGGGGGACAGAAAATATAGCCAGTATAAAAATGCAAAGTTTTCTGGTGATATTTTTGCACTGATAGCAGAATGGATCATTACTCCTAAGCATCTCTGTTGGGTAGCATGTAATTATTCTGCTTCATATCTCAACCCTGTTCTCTTTTCTCTTCCTGCAACACATAGATAATGGCAGCTGGAGCTTCGCTCCATACTCTGCTTTTTTTATGGGTGAGTTCCAAACCACATCATCCTTTTTGACTGGTTGTTATTAACGGCTGTTGAAAGCTACAAAATAAAAAGCGGATTATCTTCATTAACTGCTCAATCAGCTGTTTCAAATATTCAAACCTGCAGCTTAGGATCCCTTTCACACTGACAGCGTGGTTTTAGCGGCACCTTACTGTCGTTTTAGAGGCACCCTTTTGGCCACTAGCGGGGCACTTTTATAAAGGGTTAAAATCGCCCTCAAAGTGCCGCTACCACTTCTGCGGCACTGCCCTTTGATTGCAATGAGCAGGATGTATACACCGCTCCTAAAGCGCCTCAAGGAAGTTGCTTGCAGGACTTTTTTAACGTCCTGTATGAAGGGCGTTCTCCAGTGAGTGAGGAGGGGGCAGAGCAGAGAGCGATGAATGACAGTCAAGTATAATTCCGAAAAAAAACATTCTCTTTTAAGCAGATTAACCAGTTGCTGACCTCCTCATGACAATATAGGTCGGCAGAATGGCACGGGCAGGCAAAATCACGTACCTGTACGTAATCTGCCTCCCGCGGACGGGGGTTCCGATCGGACCCCCCCCGGTGCCCGAGGCAGTCGGCTTCTGTCCAGGAGCAATCAGAGGTGAGGGGGAGGCCATCCATTCGTGGGCCCCCCCTCGCAATCGCTCCCAGCCAATGAAATCCTTCCTAGAAATAGTAAACAGCAACAGAGGAAGTGATGTTATCTCTCCTTGGCTCAGTATTTTCTGTTCTGGCGCCGAGGAGAAAAGACATCGATGTGAGTGCACAACACACACACAGTAGAACATGCCAGGCATACTGTACACCCCCCGATTACCCCCCAATTACCCCCTGATCATCCCCCAATAACCCCCCCCTCCGTCACAGTGACACCAAGCAGTTTTTTTACTGATTACTGCATTGGTGTCAGTTTGTGACAGTTAGTGTGGTAGGGCAGTTAGTGTTAGCCCCCTTTAGGTCTAGGGTACCCCCCTAACCCCCCTAATAAAGTTTTAACCCCTTGATCACCCCCCGTTGCCAGTGTCACTAAGCGATCATTTTCTGATCACTGTATTAGTGTCACTGGTGACGCTAGTTAGGGAGGTAAATATATAGGTTTGCCGTCAGCGTTTTATAGCGTCAGGGACCCCTATATACTACCTAATAAAGGTTTTAACCCCTTGATTGCCCCCTAGTTAACCCTTTCACCAGTGATCACCGTATAACTGTTTCGGGTGACGCTGTTTAGTTAGTTTATTTTTTATAGCGTCAAGGCACCCGCCGTTTATTACCTAATAAAGGTTTAGCCCCCTGATCGCCCGGCGGTGATATAAGTTAGGTTTTAGGGTCAGATAGGGTCTGCGTTGCCCCAGGCAGCGTCAGGTTATCGCCAGTCCCGCTAACACCCACGCAGGCAGCATACACCTCCCTCAGTGGTATAGTATCTGAACGGATCAATATCTGATCCGATCAGATCTATACTAGCGTCCCCAGCAGTTTAGGGTTCCCAAAAACACAGTGTTAGTGGGATCAGCCCAGATACCTGCTAGCACCTGCGTTTTGCCCCTCTGCCCAGCCCAGCCCACCCAAGTGCAGTATTGATCGATCACTTGCAAAACACTAAACGCATAACTGTAGCATTTGCAGAGTCAGGCTTGATCCCTGCGATCGCTAACAGTTTTTTGGGTAGCCTTTTGGTGAACTGGCAAGCACCAGCGGCCTAGTACACCCCGGTCGTAGTCAAACCAGCACTGCAGTAACACTTGGTGATGTGGTGAGTCCCATAAGTGCAGTTCAAGCTGGAGAGGTGGCAAGCACATGTAGTGTCCCGCTGCCACCAAGAAGAAGACAAACACAGGCCCGTCGTGCCCATAATGCCCTTCCTGCTGCATTCGCCAATCCTAATTGGGAACCCACCACTTCTGCAGCACCCGTACTTCCCCCATTCACATTCCCAACCAAATGCAGTTGGCTGCATGAGAGGCATTTTCTTTATGTCCTCCCGAGTACCCCTACCCAACAAACCTCCCCAAAAAAGATGTTGTATCTGCAGCAAGCGCGGATATAGGCGTGACACCTGCTATTATTGTCCCTCCTGTCCTGACAATCCTGGTCTTTGCATTGGTGAATGTTTTGAACGCTACCATACACTAGTTGAGTATTAGCGTAGGGTACAGCATTGCACAGACTAGGTACACTTTCACAGGGTCTCCCAAGATGCCACCGCATTTTGAGAGACCCGAACCTGGAACCGGTTACAGTTACAAAAGTTACAGTTACAAAAAAGTGTAAAAAAAAAAAAAACACAAAAAAAATTCAGGTACGCCATTCAGCTGCAGCGTGGATTTATTTATCTTGACAGCAACAGCGTTTGCTCCCACGATATATAAAGCCATGACTCCAGTGGAGGTGATATATGCAGAAGCATGGGGGCAGCAGGGGCGGAGGAGCGATTTGCTCCTACCTTTTGTGGGAGGATGCCCCCATGCTTCGGCATATATAAATGGTGCATGTATGCCCATCATTAGAAGTGGGTGGATGAAGGGAGGTATTCTAATGGTGGGCATACCCACCGATCAATCTCTTTTTTTCGTTCAGCCCACAGGCTGCATGAAAAAAAAAAGATTACAATATATGCCCAACAAGGACCAGCAACGTACTGGTATGTTGCTGGACTTTGAGTGGTTATACCAGAATGATGTCTGCAGGTTTAGGTATCATCTTGGTATCATTCTTTTCAGCCAGCGGTCGGCTTTCATGTAAAAGCAATCCTAGCAGCTAATTAGCCTCTAGACTGCTTTTACAAGCAGTGGGAGGGAATGCCCCTCCCACCGTCTTCCATGTTTTTCTCTGGCTCTCCTGTCCCAACAGGGAACCTGAGAATGCAGCCGGTGATTCAGTCAGCTGACCATAGAGCTGATCAGAGACCAGAGTGGCTCCAAACATCTCTATGGCCTAAGAAACTGGAAGCTACGAGCATTTCATGACTTAGATTTCACCGGATGTAAACAGCGCCATTGGGAAATTGGAAAGGCATTTTATCACACCGATCTTGGTGTGGTCAGATGCTTTGAGGGCAGAGGAGAGATCTAGGGTCTAATAGACCCCAATTTTTACTCAAAAAAGAGTACCTGTCACTACCTATTGCTATCATAGGGGATATTTATATTCCCTGAGTTAACAATAAAAATGATAAAAAAAATGAAAGGAACAGTTTAAAAATAAGATAAAAAAGCAAAAAAAAAAAAAAAAAGGACCCCTGTCCCCCCCTGCTCTCACGCAAAGGCGAACGCAAGCGTCGGACTGGCGTCAAATGTAAACAGCAATTGCACCATACATGTGAGGTATCACCGCGAAGGTCAGAACGAGGGCAGTAATTTTAGCAGTAGACCTCCTCTCTAAATCTAAAGTGGTAACCTGTAAAGGCTTTTAAAGGCTTTTAAAAATGTATTTAGTTTGTCGCCACTGCACGTTTGTGCGCAATTTTAAAGCATGTCATATTTGGTATCCATGTACTTGGCCTAGGATTGTCTTTTTTATGTCATCAAACATTTGGGCAATATAGTGTGTTTTAGTGCATTAAAATTTAAAAAAGTTTTTTTTTTCCCAAAAAAATGCATTTGAAAAATCGCTGCGCAAATACTGTGTGAAAAAAAAATGAAACACCCACCATTTTAATCTGTAGGGCATTTGCTTTAAAAAAATATATAATGTTTGGGGGTTCAAAGTAATTTTCTTGCAAAAAAAAATAATTTTTTCATGTAAACAAAAAGTGTCAGAAAGGGCTTTGTCTTCAAGTGGTTAGAACAGTGGGTGATGTGTGACATAAGCTTCTAAATGTTGTGCATAAAATGCCAGGACAGTTCAAATGACCCTATTTTGCAAAGTAGACACCCCAAGCTATTTGCTGAGAGGCATGTCGAGTCCATGGAATATTTTATATTGTGACACAAGTTGCGGGAAAAAGACAATTTTTTTTTTTTTTTTGCACAAAGTTGGCACTAAATGATATATTGCTCAAACATGCCATGGGAATATGTGAAATTACACCCCAAAATACATTCTGTTGCTTCTCCTGAGTATGGGGATACCGCATCTGTGAGACTTTTTGGGAGCCTAGCTGCGTACGGAACCCCGAAAACCAAGCACCGCCTTCAGGCTTTCTAAGGTCTAAATTTTTGATTTCACTCTTCACTGCCTATCACAGTTTCGGAGGCCATGGAATGCCCAGGTGGCACAAACCCCCCCCCCCAATGTCCCTATTGGAAAGTAGACACCCCAAGCTATTTGCTGAGAGGTATAGTGAGTATTTTGCAGACCTCACTTTTTGTCACAAAGTTTTGAAAATTGAAAAAAAAAAAAAAAAAAAATTCTTGTCTTTCTTCATTTTCAAAACAAATGAGAGTTGCAAAATACTCACCATGCCTCTCAGCAAATAGCTTGGGGTGTCTACTTTCCAAAATGGGGTCATTTGAGGGGGTTGTGCCACCTGGGCATTCTATGGCCTCCGAAACTGTGATAGGCAGTGAAGAGTGAAATCAAAAATTTACGCCCTTAGAAATCCTGAAGGCGGTGATTGGTTTTCGGGTTTCCGCACGCGGCTAGGCTCCCAAAAAGTCCCACACATGTGGTATCCCCGTACTCAGGAGAAGCAGCTAAATGTATTTTGGGGTGCAATTCCACATATGCCAATGGCCTGTGTGAGCAATATATCATTTAGTGACAACTTTTTGTAATTTTTTTTTTTTGTCATTATTCAATCACTTGGAACAAAAAAAATTAATATTCAATGGGCCCAACATGCCTCTCAGCAATTTCCTTAGGGTGTCTATGTTCCAAAATGGGGTCATTTGGGGGGTTTTGTACTGCCCTGCCATTTTAGCACCTCAAGAAATGACATAGGCAGTCATAAACTAAAAGCTGTGTAAATTCCAGAAAATGTACCCTCGTTTGTAGACCCTATAACTTTTGCGCAAACCAATAAATATACGCTTATTGACATTTTTTTTACCAAAGACATGTGGCCGAATACATTTTGGCCTAAATGTATGACTAAAATAGAGTTTATTGGATTTTTTTTATAACAAAAATTAGAAAGTATCATTTTTTTCAAAATTTTCAGTCTTTTTCCGTTTATAGCGCAAAAAATAAAAACGGCAGAGGTGATCAAATACCATCAAAAGAAAGCTCTATTTGTGGGAAGAAAAGGACGCAAATTTCGTTTGGGTACAGCATTGCATGACTGCACAATTAGCAGTTAAAGTGACACAGTGCCAAATTGTAAAAAGTGCTCTGGTCAGGAAGGGGGTAAATCCTTCCGGGGCTGAAGTGGTTAAGCAGTGCTGGTACTGGTATGCAACTTTCAACTTGTCCATTGTCAACAGATGAATCTTAATTTTCATGTCATGCCACACCCTTTTGTTACTCACCTAATGTGCAATGGCATATTACTGTTATAGATAGAGATGGGGTGCCTGATGTGCAGACTATGATTGACAGCCTGGCTTCATCATCGTTATGTCTTATGAGAGGCTAGATGGCAGTGGCCAATGGGGGGGATAACTGGGCCTTGGAAGATAGGCTCCTGCAGAGTTTTTGTTCATTATTTATGTACTGTGAATTGTTCATAAACCAATTAGTTTGTAATTAGTAGGGTCCCTGTAAACACTGGGAAGGGAAAGGGTTGTCGTAACATGTTTACATTTACACCTAAATTGCTGTTCTTTCAGCATATTTAAACTCAAGAACAAAAATGTAATGTCATGTAAGATGTGATGGCTGCATACTTTTTTTTTACTCAGTGATTCTACCAATAACTTCTTTTGATGTGCACACTGTAGGGAGACACAACTGTAATCCTTGCATGCAAGGGTGTCTCCATAGGATGCTGTATAAGAGAGGAGCCACATTTAAACAGGAAACCTGGGACAGCAGTCATGGCACCAGCTTAAATAGGGACAAATACAAGGATTGAAATATAAAGAAGCTGCATACTTAGTAAGCGAATACATCAGCTGCTTAAAGCTCTTAAAAAAATAGTAGTTTAGTATCACTATAGGTGACACTACAGAAAAAAACACTTTCAGACGTATAAAGCCCTGTTTGAAAATACATAAATATACTATAAATACATAGAAAGTTATGTTAATGTTCTTTTAATATACATAGTGGACACGGTCACTTTAACTCACATTCTGTCACAGATGCTTCTAAACTAATAGAGAAATCCCATATGACATGTCTTCAGGGTGTTTTAATTTTGCAAGTTTTGATACACAGTCTGTTCTCAAGACACTTCAGGGATGCAGTCACCTTATAACCCTCTGTATTTCTTTCCATAAAATTGAGAGATTGTAACTATGTGCACGATTATCAAATTAGTTATTTTGAAGTATGTGCTGGGAGATATAAACATTTCTCTAATACCAAATAGCAACAAGCACTGCAAACTGTGAATACCTAAAGCAATGGATGTACTTGGTTACAATTATATGGTGTATTTGTATGAGTGATTGGTGTAAACTGGCCCCTAGAGTGCATAGCAGGTACTATCAGATGCCTATGTACATCCCAAAATCTTGTGCATTCTATCATGCAAATTGGACTGGAGCTTGAATAGTTGTGCTTTGTTCTGCCCCTCCTGCACCTCCCACATCTCCTTTTAGGATTGATTCACACTAATGTGTTTTTTTGATGCATTTTGTAGAAATGGAGGGACATTTTTAACATGGGTTCCTATGGAACATGTTCACATCAATGCATTTGATGTGTCTCTGTGTTTTTGGAAAGGGTTGGGGACTTTTTTCCCGCAAAATGCAGCAATTTGTATGTAATAGACTTCAATGGACCCGCATCCAAAACGCAAGTACTGTGTTTTTACTGCAGTTTGCATTTTGTGATTTGTGTGCTTTTTTTTTTTTTAGCTGTACATTCACTGTATATAACTGGTTGCTAAGGAGGGGGCCGGGAAGCCAGCTGCTGCGTCCTTAACAACCGATGAGTCATCAGCTGTCAGTGGGCTTCCCCACTGAATGTAAAAGAAAAGAATTGCTGGCTAAAAAAGAATTGTGAAAAAAAAACAGTGTGGGGTCCCCCCCAGGTTCATACCATGCCCTTGGGTCTAGTATGGATTCGGAGGTAACCCCCCACACCAAAATTAAAAACAAATAGTGTTGGGTCCCTCTCAAAATCCATACCAGACCCTTATCCGAGCATGCAGCCTGGCAGGTCAGGAAAGGGAGGGGACGAGCGAGCGCCCCCCCTTCTGAACCATACCAGGCCACATGCCCTCAACATGGGGGGGTGGGTGCTTTGGGTCAGGGGGGCTCTGCGCCCCCCACCCCAAAGCATCTTGCCCCCATGTTGATGGGGACAAGGGCCTCTTCCTGACAACCCTTGCCTGGTGGTTGTCAGGGTCTGTGGGCGGGGGGCTTATCAGAATCTGAAAGCCCCTTTTAACAAGGGGGCCCCCAGATCCTGGCCTCCCCCCCATGTGAATGAGTATAGGTGTCAAGGTACTCACCAAGGCCGAGCTGCTGAGAGTGGCTCCCCTTGCAGCTGAGCGCACTTTACCCCTGAAGCTGGTACAGAGGGTATATGGCACAGAGAGGCACAGGTTACCAGCAGGTAGGTGGGTCTTGAGTGGAGGTCTC
Source organism: Aquarana catesbeiana (assembly GCF_042186555.1). Classification (NCBI taxonomy): domain Eukaryota; kingdom Metazoa; phylum Chordata; class Amphibia; order Anura; family Ranidae; genus Aquarana; species Aquarana catesbeiana. The sequence goes on along the minus strand of NC_133324.1, from coordinate 489,831,724 downwards.
CCATAGAGCAGAGATGCCATGCAGGAATAGACTTGACACCAAACTGGAGTAGGAAGTCCGGCTGGGGCTCTAACCCAACAGACCCAATGATAGTTGCTGGGACTAAGTGTTAAGAGGATGCTGGGGGTCAGACATAGGATGTCCCTTAGAAGCAAGTCCTTAGTACAAGCTGGGGTCATACACAGAAAGCAGGCCAGTAGAGTAGTCCTTAGAATAATCCAGGGTCAAGCACAGGAGGCAGGTCAGCAGAGGAATCCTTTAAACAAGCCGGGGTCATGCACAAGGAGCTGGTAAGTAGAGAAGTCCTTTAGACAAGCCGGGGGGTCAAACACAGAAGGCAGGTAGCAGAGGAATCCTTTAAACAAGTTGGGGTCATGCACAGGAAGCAGGAGAGTAGAGAAGTCCTTTAGACATACTGGGGGTCAAAGTACTGGAGGGGATCAGAGCAGGTCAGGGCCAATCCGGGTCACAACAGGTAAACACAGGTTAGTAGAACTTGAGACAGGAACACAGGAAGCTGAGAGACAAACCAGCAATTAGACAAGGGGATGGTCAGCCTTTTATAGGCCAGCAAGGGGGTGTCACATTAATGCATGCTACAGTGCACACGCTCCCGCGCTGTCACGTTGCATCATGCACCCGTGTGCGCCTTCCCACTGTATCGCGCACCCGCATGCGCCGGAGCGCTATTCTACCACGCAGGCGCACTGGAAAGTTCCGATGCTGGCAAGTCCAGCTCCTGCTATTTCTCTGACAATGGGGCACATTGTACCCCTACCCATTAACCCAAAAAAAAAATCTCATGCTCAGATAAGGGTCTAAGCATCTGGTATGGAATCCATACTAGACCCAAGGGCCTAATATGGACCTGAGGGGGACCCCACACTGTTTTTTTTCACGATTTTATTTAGCCGGCAATTCCTTTTTTTTACATTCAGCAGGGAAGCCTGCTGACAGCTGATGATTCATCGGTTGCTAAGTTGTGGTGAACAGCTTCCTGGCCCCCTCCTTAGCAACCAGCTATATACAGTGTGAAATAAAAACGCAAATTACGGCAAAATAGCAGTAAAATTAAGTGTCCAAAAATGCGACAAGCACCGTAAAAAGCACTGCAGAAACACTCAAAAGCAACATGCATAGATGTGAATCGAGCCTTAACCCTGGGTTCACACTAGTGCGATGCGGGAACCAGCAGATTACAGCGCTGGTTCCCGCAACTGTGTGGCTAAACTCTGCATTGCTCATAGATCGCATGTGATTGGCACCTGCAGTGTGGGTTCTAATCACATGCGATCTCTGAGATCATAGCAGTGTGAACCCGGACTAATGCAATATGTGAAGTGCTATGTGTGTGGATGCGCTGCTCTCATTTATACTCTCTTTCCTATCTATGTGTATCCTATCTGTTAGACATAATCTTATTCACCATCCACCTACATAAATACATCACATTAAACCACAACCATATGTAAATTATATAAATCATATAAAAGTCCGGTGACATGTATCACATGATAATAAAGTCCCTTCATATATGCTTGCAAATCTTCCGTTAGTTTGCCGTGATCGGCGTGCTCTTGTGTTTGATCAATTTAAAGTGACTTAGTGCTTCACCACCACCTGTGAGATTGGCCACTCACCAGATATTTCTTTAAAACTGCACCTTTGGTTCATTCATAGGGATAACCACTCCACTCAAAGGGAACTTCTCCAATAGCTATACTAGGACCTTAGTGTTCCTCATAAAAATGGATGAAAACGATCATCGCACAATAACGTTTAAAACCTTTATTTTATAAAACACAGAAAAACTATGCACTCACATTTCCAAGTGCCATTAAGCCGGCACAGAGCTTTTCCAGCAGTTAGGGACGGGTGGGCGCTGCAGCCCGGTTCGCCTAGTGTGTGCTGTGCTGCCTCCGTGTGCCGCTTGTGTTCCCCCCTTGTGTCCGTTCGCGTCCTCACCAACCACGCTCGTTCCCGGTCACGTGGGTGCAAAAATCTCCCAGCAGCCTCTACGCGTTTCGCATTCCAATGTGCGTCATCAGGAAGCTTCATTGGAATGCGAAACGCGTAGAGGCTGCTGGGAGATTTTTGCACCCACGTGACCGGGAACGAGCGTGGTTGGTGAGGACGCGAACGGACACAAGGGGGGAACGCAAGCGGCACACGGAGGCAGCACAGCACACACTAGGCGAACCGGGCTGCAGCGCCCACCCGTCCCTAACTGCTGGAAAAGCTCTGTGCCGGCTTAATGGCACTTGGAAATGTGAGTGCATAGTTTTTCTGTGTTTTATAAAATAAAGGTTTTAAACGTTATTGTGCGATGATCGTTTTCATCCATTTTTATGAGGAACACTAAGGTCCTAGTATAGCTATTGGAGAAGTTCCCTTTGAGTGGAGTGGTTATCCCTATGAATGAACCAAAGGTGCAGTTTTAAAGAAATATCTGGTGAGTGGCCAATCTCACAGGTGGTGGTGAAGCACTAAGTCACTTTAAATTGATCAAACACAAGAGCACGCCGATCACGGCAAACTAACGGAAGATTTGCAAGCATATATGAAGGGACTTTATTATCATGTGATACATGTCACCGGACTTTTATATGATTTATATAATTTACATATGGTTGTGGTTTAATGTGATGTATTTATGTAGGTGGATGGTGAATAAGATTATGTCTAACAGATAGGATACACATAGATAGGAAAGAGAGTATAAATGAGAGCAGCGCATCCACACACATAGCACTTCTAATTTTTTCTCTCGAGAATTTTTTGGATGCAGCAGCTACAGATATCACTTTTATATTGATTGATAGAATAGGTTTTGCGCCAGTGACACACACATTTCAGTTTAATGTAATATGTGGTCTCACTGCTCAATATGGTGGGGGTGGGAAGAGGGGTACAGAGTGCAGCCATATAAACTTTAAAATGTGCCTGCTATACAATATAATACAAGAGTTTGATTTGGTTGTGAGGAAGCTACAGGTTTGCTACAGTAAAAACCTAAACTTTCATTTAGGTGCTACTTCTTGCCTCCCCCATCAATTTCTTGAATACAATGCCAGACTTCATATGCAGATTTTTGACTATACAGTATATGCTACAGTGATCTATCCGAACTTTTGGCTTGGAATAAGGGCAGAGGTAGTCCATACATCTCTTTAAAAGAAAACAAAGCATACCATGTAATGCGGTGAGTGCTGTTTGGCTGGGGGGAGACAAATATACAGCTTAAAGTCTGCTTAGGTTCATATACATGTTTGGAATATAATGAGGGGGCATATTGGATGGCACTTAATACAATATTTAGTCATACTTTAAAAAGAAAGCTTATGTCTCAAATACCCAAGTGGTTCCATACTTAAATGTAAAAAATTTGATGGAAATGCATGGATTTAGCCTCAAATTTTAAAAAAGCCTACATTGCAAGAAAATGTTTAAAATATATTTTTCACCTTTAGAATGTTATTGTTTTTTCTTGACATAGTGTAATTAACACATTGTTAATAATACAAAGTATAAATACCTAAGGTATTAATCAAGTAAAAAAGGAATATATAAATATAACTGACATTTAAATGTATCCCTAATAAAAAAGAAAGTAGGGATATACCAGATAATAAGATATTAAAATAATTAGTATATAAAGTAGTATTCTCATAGTATAATAAGTATTATTGTAATTACCGTATTTATCAGCGTATAACACGCGACCGCGTATAACATGCACCCCAATTTAATAGGGAAGTTTCAGGAAAAAAAAACTTTAAAAGAAAAAATAAACCACTTTGAAGCAAAATAATTGTCAGTGAGCATCAATGCAGCCTGATTAGTGCCCATCTGCAGCTTCAGTGCAGCCTGATCTGTGCCCATCTGCAGCCTGATCTGTGCCCATCTGCAGCCTAATCAGTGCCCATCTGCAGCCTAATCAGTGCCCATCTGCAGTCTAATCAGTACCCATCTGCTGTCTAATGAGTGCCCATCTGCAGTCTAATCAGTGCCCATCTGCAGCCTAATAAGTGCCCATCTGCAGTCTAATCAGTGCCCACCTGCAGCATTGCTGCCCACTGCAGCTTGATCAGTGTCCATCTGCAGCCTTGCCGAGGGGAAGAAGGGGACGAGCGCTGCCGAAATAGAGCCAGATCTCCTGTGTATACGGCTCGGCATTATGCCCAGTCCCGCCCCTTGGCCCGGATCCTATGAAAGACATAATGCCGGTCCAATGCCGGGACATCAATGCTAGGAGATGTCCAGGGGGCGGGACTAAGCGAGACTGCGAGCTGAGCCGAGTACACAGGAGATCCGGCTCTATTTCGGCAGCGCTCGCCCCCTCCTTCCCTTCGGTGGCAGCCTATATCGGCATATAACATGCACACATGATTTTCCCTCTATTTTAAGGGAGGAAAAGTGCGCGTTATACGCTGATAAATATGGTATTCACTAATCAATTGAATATTGTATTTAAAGCTGTTCAAGTTAAAAGAAATATAAAATAAAAAAAAGAAAAAAGAAATGGAAGAAGAATGTGGACAAGATAAGGACAGTTAAGGGTTATATTTCACAAATCACTAGTATTCAAAGATGAATAATGTAACCAAGGTCACCACATATTTTCAAAAATATTTAGGCGTTTATTTAACATGCAAGTCAATTTATCATTGATCATAACCCAGTTTAACTTTTGTATAACATACTCAAATGTTATTCCAGATTGATTCCAACAATGTGCAATGGGTTTTCTGGTGGCTAGGATTATATAAGAAATTAAGCGTTTGGTGTGTTTAGGTAAACTCGTATCACATTTTTGAAAAAGAGCAATTTCAGGGGATTTAATAATATTTATTTTGGTAATTTCATGCATAAAGTCAAATATTTTTATCTAAAATTTATGTATTTTGGGACATCGCCGCCAGATGTGTACCATAAAACCTTCTTGACCACAATTTCTAAAACATTTAGAAGAGATTTGTCTGTTTATTTTAGCTATTCTCAATGGAACCATGTACCCTTGCATTGGAGTTTTGTAATAAAATTCTACTAAAGACAGGTAGAGAGGACCCTCACTATGCCAACATCCAAAATATATACAGTGGGGCAAAAAAGTATTTAGCCAGCCACCAATTGTGCAAGTTTTCCCACTTGTGTGGAAACAAATCCAAACAATCACATTGTGTGATTTTTGAAAGAATTTATTTGCAAATTATGGTGGAAAATAAGTATTTGGTCACCTACAAACAAGCAAAATTTCTGGCTCTCACAGACCTGTATCTTCTTCTTTAAGAGGCTCCTCTGTCCTCCACTCATTACCTGCATTAATGGCACCTGTTTGAACTTGTTATCAGTATAAAAGACACCTGTCCACAACCTCAAACAGTCACACTCCAAACTCCAGTGAATGACCTGCAGAGAGCAAACGTAACAAAGGCTACCATCAGTAACACACTACACCGCCAGGGACTCAGATCCTGCAGTGCCATAAGTGTCCCCCTGCTTAAGCCAGTACATGTCTGGGCCTGTCTGAGGCTTGCTAGAGAGCATTTGGATGATCCAGAAGAGGATTGGGAGAATGTCAAATGGTCAGATAAAACCAAAGTAGAACTGTTTGGTAGAAACAGTACAAGTACATGAAAGAATGAATGGGGCCATGTATCGTGAGATTTTGAATGCAAACATCCTCCCATCAGCAAGGGCATTGAAGATGAAATGTGACTGGGTCTTTCAGCATGACAATGATCCCAAACACACCGCCTGGGCAATGAAGGAGTGGCTTCATAAGAAGCATTTCAAGGTCCTGGAGTGGCCTAGCCAGTCTCCAGATCTCAACCCCATAGAAAACCTTTGGAGGGAGTTGAAAGTCCGTGTTGCCCAGTGACAGCCCCAAAACATCACTGCTCTAGAGGAGATCTGCATGGAGGAATGGGTCAACATACCAGCAACAGTGTGTGAAAACCTTGTGAAGACTTACAAAAAACGTTTGATCTCTGTCATTGCCAACAAAGGATATATAACAAAGTATTGAGATGAACTTTTGATATTGACCAAATACTTATTTTCCACCATAATTTGCAAATAAATTCTTTCAAAAATCAGTCAATGTGATTGTTTGGATTTGTTTCCACACTTTGTCTTTCATAGTTGAGGTATACCTATGATGACAATTACAGGCCTCTCTAATCTTTTTAAGTGGGAGAACTTGCACAATTGGTGGCCGACTAAATACTTTTTTGCCCCACTGTATATAAGGATTGACCTAGTCAAAAAATTGGCAAACTTTCTGGGCACACAATGAGAGAGAAAATTAATAAAAAAGTATAAATGTTATTGCAACATCATTAAAATTACATAAAACATATAACCAAAATATAACCAACACTCTGTATGGACACAGTTACCAATTACCCAATACTGCAGTTACAGAGGGCTGGATGTAAGGTACAGAAATGTACTGTATGTCATAATGTATCAAAATAGGAGAAAGATTTCTGATCCAGTAATGCCTCCTAAAACTTGCTCGTCAACGCGTTTCACTAAGATATTAGCCTCCTCAGGACAAAAACTGGGTAGGTGCTGGTATATTTAAAAACAAAAAGTGCATATGTAAATATTAAGTATACTATATATCTCTATAAGTATAGCTATGGCTGTTATAACATTGCTCCAAGAGAGAAAAAAAAACCCATAACAACATATATGCTTGCCTGGTGAACTTGTGGCTCAGGGTATGGGGGAACCTCACAGAACTAACAGACAACCGAGACAAATAAGAGTTTAAATTTTCATATGTGTGTATAGATACCCACATATCTTGTGTTCTATGATAAAGTTTTCACTAGATAAATCAAAGACATATGCATTATAGGCTACGGTTCCACAGTGAAAAAAACTCCGGATCAAAAAAATGGTTTGTATTAAAGCAGCTCTCACCTGATATATAGCTGTTATGTGAGACTATATTAAAATATAGGTCACACACAGCGGTAAATAGTAACGGATTTCCACTATAAATGTATTCAATACAGTATCTAAAAGTAGACAAAGTCCATAATTAGATGTTAAGCCTTTAAGCATAATATATATTCTGGCATAGAATACACAAAAGATGTAAAGCATATACATGAACGATACTTACCAACAGTACCTAGAATAGGCCCATAGGTACAGGACCACTATAGTATGTCTAAGAGGGTGGAGGGCATAGCAACATATATATATATATATATATATATATATATATATATATATATATATAACTCCCAAATACAGGCATAACTAACAAAGAAAAAGAGAAACAAGACATAAGAACCCACCTGAATATATAAATACTGCACTTATCCCATAGGGGGGAGACCTTTTGTTAGGGCTTGAATCAGTGTTGCCGCATAAGTAGGGGAAAATATACCCCTATAATAGAAACAGTTATATAAAAAGGAAAAAATATCCCATTTTCAAAAAAAGATGTCACATGATGATTAGCTAAAGTGGCTAAACAAGCATTACGGCTTACCCTTCAGCGTACGGCCTTCCTCACTGTGTGTGGCACCCAAAATCCATATACATTGCATCTTATATAGTGGCATATGAATGGCAGAGGGAGGGAAATGAGGCATGGCGGCACGAAAATGGCGCCAAAATACTCATGTGATGTATAATAGCATCACATGATCACATGATCAAAGTCATGTGATCGTATAGGAAGGTAAAGGAAGAGGAAACAAAACGGAATGAGTATGGTACCAGAGGGAAAAACAGTCACATGACATATAACAATGCCATGTGATCATGGTCATGTGAACATAGTCATATGATCTCCAACAGCTTGTTAAATGATTGGACATATACTCACTAGGGGTGGGCCGAACACCCCTCTGTTCGGTTCGCATCCAGAACATGCAAACAGGCAAAAATATTGTTCAAACATGCAAACACCGTTAAAGTCTATGGGACACGAACATGAAAAATCAAAAGTGCTAATTTTAAAGGTTAATATGCAAGTTATTGTCATAAAAAGTGTTTGGGGACCCGGGTCCTGCCCCAGGGGACATGTATCAATGCAAAAAAAAGTTTCAAAAACGGCCATTTTTTCGGGAGCAGTAATTTTAATAATGCTTAAAGTGAAACAATAAAAGTGAAATATTCCTTTAAATTTCGTAGCTGGGGGGTGTCTATAGTATGCCTGTAAAGTAGCGCATGTTTCCCGTATTTATAACAGTCCGAGAGCAAAATGACATTTCTAAAGGAAAAAAAAGTAATTTAAAAGTATTAGCGCTAGTGCCGGCTATTGATGAATTGTCGGTCCCGACAATACATATAAAAGTCATTGGAAGTCATTGAAAAATTTAAAAAAAAATGCGTGGGGGCCCCCCAAAATTCCATTACCAGGCCATTCTGGTCTGGTATGGTTATTAAGGGGAACTCTGCGCCAAAATTTTTTAAAAAATGGCGTGGGGTTCCCCCAAAAATCCACACCAGACCCTTATCTGAGCACGCAACCTGGCAGGCCACAGGAAAAGAGGGGGTGACGGGAGAGTGCCCCCCCTCCTGAACCGTACCAGGCCACATGCCCTCAACATGGGGAGGATGTCCCCATGTTGATTGGGACAAGGGCCTCATCCCCACAACCCTTGCCCGGTGGTTGTGGGGGTCTGCGGGCGGGGGGCTTATCGGAATCTGGAAGCCCCCTTTAACAAAGGGGACACCCAGATCCCGCCCCCCCATGTGAATTGGCAAGGGGTACATTGTACCCCTACCATTTCACAAAAAGAAAGTGTCAAAATGTTAAAAAACCACAGGAGACAGCTTGGGACAAGTCCTTAAAAATAAAAAAATAAAAAATAAAAAAGAGATTCCAGGGATGTAATCCAATAAATCCATGCTACTACTCCAGCGATGTAATCCAATTCTCGATCTCCAGCGATGTATGATTTCTAGTGACTCCAGCGAGGAACGCGCTCAGGATTCTGCTTCCACCTGAGCAACCCAGCCAATGATGCAGCGCTAGCTTTTCGAATTTGCCACGAACACCCCAAATTGTTCGCTGTTCGGCAAATGGGCGAACAGCCAATGTTCGAGTCAAACTCATGTTCGACTCAAACAGATAGCCCATCCCTAATACCCACATGTAACCATATACATCTTGCGAAGGGGCATGTAACCAATACCAATGGTGGGAGTAAGGCGGTGCGAGTATGGAGCCAAAGGGTATTTTGATCACGTGGCGTGTAGCAATGCCATGTGATCCTGGTCATGTGAGCAGGATCATGTGACCACAAATGCCTCACAAATAAATGAGCAGATATCAAAAGGAAGTAACAAGGCCTGCAGGACGACGCACCAATACATAACCACGCAAACACGCCTATCATTAAAACACAGCCACCAAACAGATGGACAGACAGGAAGAGCCATTCATAGAATGCGGCAGGCAGCAAAATAGTATATAAGAGGGGTGGAGAAGGAAGCACCACCTGAGTGTAGTATTAACAAATGATGTTTAATGACACCAGGTAAAAACACACTTACAGGATAAAAACGTATACCTCATACCTATACAGATGAGCTTTTTATATGTTTTTATCCTGTAAGTGTGTTTTTACCTGGTGTCATTAATCATCATTTGTTAATACTACACTCAGGTGGCGCTTCCTTCTCTACCCCTCTCTCATCCATCACAGAGCCAGCTCTCTGAGGACAGCAGCCGCCTAGCCTACCAGCCTACTTTAACCATTACATTACCGGTTACCACTTAACCCTTGAACTTCCAGCCTGTCCCCTATGGACTAAGTTGCTCAGCCCTTTATATCTCCTGTTATATATGGACTTGTATGTTTGCGCTTACAGTTACCAATACTCTGTCAGCAAAATAGTATATAGCACGAGCACCACGCATATAATCAGCCTACAACGGCGCAACCACACGGCACAGAGCCCCAAATCTGGAACCCATCAACATGAGAATATAACGCAGCATCTACAAGCACCCCTATCTGGTACCCTACACAGTAGTCAAGGGAAAAAGGGAAAACTTTATTTTAAAAGAGGAAATCACCCTCCAACAAGCAACAATCAAGCTAAATGACAACTAAGACAGACAAACAAACAATTAAAACAGGCAAAAAAATTATAATAATAAAAAAAGAAAAGGTTTACAAAAAAGGTTTGTAACTAATAGCATTATTGAGGCGAGGGGCAATAGTGGCATCCAAGGTATGGATCCATCTCATTTCTCTTTGTAGGATTTTTTTTCATGATTACCACCTCAAGAGTTTGATGGAATGTGTTCTAATGTTGCAAATTTTACTACACTGCTATCACCAGCATGCATTTGATTTACATGTTGTCCTATTGGTGTAAGCAGTTGATTACTGTTAATGTAGTATATATGGTCCTTAATATGACGCCAGAAGGCTTGTTTGGTTTTGCTCACATAGAAGCCACCACATTCACAAAACATAATGTACACCACGCCTTCTGTCTGACAGTTGACATGGTGCACGGCAGAGTGTAATCAATACATTGCATGGTTTTCATATATCCATGGGCAAAAAGTGCATGAGCCACATTGCCAAGTACCTCTGAAGGTGGTATCCTCACTAACTGTTTCAGAGAAATGGCTTTGTGTCAATCTATCCCTGAGTGATCTTGCCCTCCTGAAGGTAATATTAGGTTTAGAGCCTGTATATTTACAGAGAATGGGATCATTGGTAAGAAGGTACCAATGTTTCTTAAGTATTTCCCGTACACATGAGTGTTGGCGATTATACGTGATGATCATCCTGGTAGTGTCTTCCTCGTTTTGTCGAGGTCTCCTAACTAGAGCTTCCTGCCTAGCCTGCCTAAATGCTCTTTTAAATGCTTTTTTAAGTGCTGTCTTTGAGTATCCCCTATCGGACAATCTACTCCGTAATGTGTCTGCATCCTGTTTAAATAGGATATCATTAGAGAAGATTCTGTGTAACCTAAGATATTGTCCGTAAGGGATACTGTTAATGAGAGGGGTCGGATGGAAGCTACTATCATGTAAGAGGGTGTTCCCTGCTGTCTCCTTTCGGTATAAAGTAGTGTTAATATTTCCATCACCTTCAATCACAACTGTAATATCCAGGAAGGGAATGGATTTCTTACTTTGATGCATGGTAAATTTTAAATTAAATGCATTCTGGTCTAAGTCATGCATAAATTCTACTAGATCAGTGGTAGAGCCAGTCATAACATCCAAACGTCATCTATATACCTATTCCACATCAGGATGGAATCCCAATATTTGGTATACCTGTCATCAGAGAAGAGCATACGTTCCCACCCCCCCCAGGTACAGGTTGGCAAGATATATATGGTTACATGTGGGTATATGTCCAATCATTTAACAAGCGGTTGGTGATCATATGACTATGTTCACATGATCATGATCACATGGCATTGTTATATGTCATGTGACTGTTTTTCCCTCTGTTACCATACTCGTTCCATTTTGTTTCATCTTCCTTTACCTCCACACCCTATGATATGAGGCTGTATATGATCACATGACCATCACTTGATCATGTGATTTGTGATCATGTGACGTTATTATATGTCACATGAGTCGGCTATTTTGGTGCCATTTTAGCACTGCCATGGCCCATCTCCCTCCCTCTGCCATTCATATTCCTCTATATAAGATGCAATGTATATGGATTTTGGGTGCCACACACAGCGAGGAAAGCCGTACATAGGGGTGCAGCACCGAAGGGTAAGCCATAATGCTTGTTTAGCCACTTTAGCTAATCACCATGTGACTTTTTTTTGGAAACTGTATATTTATTCCTTTTATAGAACTGTTTCTATTATAGGGGTATATTTTCCCCTGCTTATGCTGCAACACTGATTCAAGCCCTAACAAAAGCTCTCCCCCTATGGGATAAGTGCAGTATTTATATATTCAGGTGGGTTCTTATGTCTTGTTTCTCTTTTTCTTTGTTAGTTATGCCTGTATTTGGGCATTTTCTCTCTCTATATATATACTAATAGGTTGATATGCCCCCCCCTTAGACATACTAGCGGTTTCTATACCTAGTAGGATTGAGCACTCATCCTTTAAAATAGTGGTCCTGTACCTATGGGCCAATTCTAGGTACTGTTGGTAAGTACCGTTCATATATATTCTTTATATCTTTTGTGTATTCTATGCCAGAATATATATTGAGGTTAAAGGCTTAACATCTAATTATGGACTTTGTCTACTTTTAGATACTGTATTTAATACATTTACAGCAGAAATTTGTTAGTATTTACCACTGTGTGTGACCTATATTTTAATATATTCGCACATAACCGCTATATATCAGGTGAGAGCTGCTTTAGTACAAACAGTTTTTTTTGATCCGGGGATTTTTTTAAGAGTGGAACCGTAGCCTATAATGCATATGTCTTTGATTTATCTAGTGATACTTTATCATAGACCACAGGATATGCGGGTATTTATACACACATATGAAAATTTGAACTCTCGTTTGTCTCGGTTGTTAGTTCTGTGAGGTTCCCCCATACCCTGAGCCACAAGTTCACCAGGCAAGCATATATGTTGTTATGTATTTTTTTTCTCTCTTGGAGCAATGTTATAACAGTCATAGCTATACTTATAGAGATATATATTATACTAAATATTTACATATGTACTTTTTGTTTTTAAATATACCAGCACCTACCCAGTTTTTGTCCTGAGGAGGCTAATATCTTAGTGAAACGCATCGACGAGCACATTTTTGGAGGCATTGCTGGATCAGAAATCTTTATCCTATTTTAACACATTTTTTCCTACATTATGACAAAAATTTCTGTACCTTAGATCAAGCCCTCTGTAACTGCATTATTGGGTAACTGGTAACTGTGTCCATACAGGGTGTTGTTTATATGTTGGTTATATGTTTTTTGTAATTTTAATGATGTTGTAATAAAATTTATATTTTTTTAATTAATTTTCCCTCTCGTGTGCCCACAAAGTTCGCCAATTTTTTTACTTGGTCAATCCTTATATATTCTACTAAAGACGAATTTATCAAAATATTAGAAAGATTATTGATTGTTTTATACCATTCTGAGATTTCCCAAGAATAAAATATATTTTCAAATGAAAAGACATTGCACATGCTAACAGACTGTGGGAGTGGGAGACCCTTATCATGGTGGACATCAGATTAATGGCATATGCTGCCATTAATATTAATGGCATATGCTGTTATGAATATAGCTAACTATTACCCAAAATAGTGTAGTGCAACTCTCCTATAGGGATGAGCCAAACGGACCCCTGTTCGCATCAGAACTTTATAAACACTGTGAAAGTTCAGACACGAATAACGAACCCCATTAAAGTCAATGGGACCCGAATGTCAAAAATCAAAAGTGTTCATTTTGAAGGCTTATATGCAAGTAATTGGGCATACAATGGTTATAGGGGTCCGAGTCCTGCCCTGGGGGACATGTATCAATAAAAAAAAGTTTGTGAAAATCATCATTTTAAATGAGCAGTGATTTTTTGATTTTTAAAGTGAAAGCATAAAAATGAAAAATTCCAGGCGCATGCGCGGCAGCTCCCAAGATGGCCAGGAGCATCTAGAGCTCCACTCCAGCACAGCCCCTTAAACAGCCACCGAAGCTGATAGAGCACCCTACAGCACCCCAAACCGGAACAACCGACTGGGGGAACCCCTCGGGAACTCTCCAATGTCCACGGCGCCGGCGAGAAGAAGCCTCGCACCCCAGATGACAGCATCGGCCGGTCTGCTCAGTTATGCTAAGAAGGCGGCCACTCAACGAGGGGAATACATGGAGGAGGAATCAGAGGACTTCATAGTAGACCAGGATGCAGCCCCCCAGCTTCACCAGGTACAGTAAAACCTCCACTGCACCAACTCTCCCTTCTCCACTGAATCCCTGCTGGACAGACTGCATGCAGATCTCCCCTCCACCCCTATGCTGGATCCCAACACAGGCATGCTTCTTGTTGAGAGTGAGGCATGTGAAACATAGGTGTGGGGAGGACCTGGTGAGGTTGTCCAAATGTGGTCTATCCTGGCTGGGCAGAGTACATATAGTAAAGATGACCCTGCTACCATGATTGTTGTACCTGTTTCGCTCTCTCCCAATACCAGTAAAGAAACAATTTCTCGCCAAATTCTAATCCACAATTGTGCGGTTCATCTGGGTCAACAAAGGCTATAGATGCTCCAAAGAAGTGTTATTCAGGTTAAAGTCTCAGGGGGGATTGGCCTACCGAATCTGTGGTGGTATTACCAAGCCGCTCAACTGACTCAAATATCCACAGTCTACTCTAGGGGCCCTAAGCCTGATTTGCTCTCCATGGAAAGACAAGCCATTCCCTTAAATACCATTGACTTCTTGTTATGAAGTAACCCAAAATCTAGACCAGCAATTATGTCACCAACACTCTCTCATTCCGTAGCTTTGTGCTCCACGCTCTACACTCAACATTCACTCATCTCACCTATGAAGCCCTTATCTCATATTTTTCATAACCCAAGATTCAAATGATAAAGCCTTCAAATGGTGGACTGATAAGGGCCTTTATCAAATTGGGCACTTCCTCTTTCCAGCTGGCCCCCTCACTCTGACACACTGTAGGAAGACACTGGAAATGCCCGACTCTGAATTATTCCGCTTCTCCCAAATAGCACATTTTCTACACTCCATATGGACCAACAAAACAGAACCCCCCACAATCACACCATATGAACAATGGTGCTCAAACGCCATGGATCAGAGGAGAGGGATCTTGTTGATTTATTCTGCCATGACGAACAAAGATGACACTCTGGCCTATGCTCGGGCCTGGGAGGAGGACACGGGTTGCTCCTGGAAAACGTCGGAGCTCTGGTATTACCTGGTGAACTTTGATCTCTACTCCTCACTCTTCTCCCTCCCTCCCTCCCTCTCACACTTTTCCTCCTCGTCTCTGTCTGGGACATTTTGTTCCCATTTTACTATCTCCTTAAGTACGGCACACGTTAGTGAAGCTGAGACAGACCCGGTTGCACTAGCTGGGCAGAGTTACCTTTGCTGCTGGGAGTATGAGGTCCCAGCGGGTCCGCCATACACTAAGTTTTAGGCCTTATTACACTAGCCGCACTACCCTGTGGTCTGGATGGGTGGGGGGTTGGGCCCAGCACCTCGGGAGGATCAAGGCACCTCCACATAGAGTTCCCTAAGGGGTGGGGTGCTAGGACTCTTCTGGAGTGTGCGGCTGACACTCTTAGATAATCCCAGGTTGCATTATATACTGGAGTCTGGTCGTACACTGGCAGGACTCAGGTCCCAGGTCAACTGGGCGGATAGGACCATACACATGTTAATTACATGACTTAGGGTTGTCTGTGTGCCTAGAAAAAAAATAGCACATTTTCTACACTCCATCTGGACCAACAAAACAGAACCCCCCACAATCACACCATATGAACAATGGTGCTCAAACACCATGGATCAGAGGGGAGGGATCTCGTTGATTTATTCTGCCATGGTGAACAAAGATGACACTCTGGCCTATGCTCGGGCCTGGGAGGAGGACACGGGTTGCTCCTGGAAAACCTCGGAGCTCTGGTATTACCTTGTGAACTTTGATCTCTACTCCTCACTCTTCTCCCTCCCTCCCTCCCTCTCACACCTTTCCTCCTCGTCTCTGTCTGGGACACTCTGTTCCCATTTTACTATCTCCTTAAGTACGGCACACATGAGTGAAGCTGAGACAGACGCGGTTGCACTAGCTGGGCAGAGTTACCTTTGCTGCTGGGAGTATGAGGTCCCAGCGGGTCCGCCATACACTAAGTTTTAGGCCTTATTACACTAGCTGCACTACCCTGTGGTCTGGATGGGTGGGGGGTTGGGCCCAGCACCTCAGGAGGATCAAGGCACCTCCACATAGAGTTCCCAAAGGGGTGGGGTGCTAGGACTCTTCTGGAGTGTGCGGCTGACACCCCTAGATAATCCCAGGTTGCATTATATACTGGAGTCTGGTCGTACACTGGCAGGACTCAGGCCCCAGGTCAACTGGGCGGATAGGACCATACACATGTTAATTACATGACTTAGGGTTGTCTGTGTGCCTAGAAAACACCACTAGTATTGGTTATTGATTAGTTTCTAATACAAACCTGTTCAATTGTACATTTGAATGTTACTGCCTTACTTCTTTGGGCCGTTCGGCCCGTTGATAAGTTAAACACTGTATTGTATTATATTGTTTCTATGTCATATCTGATAAAACCCAATAAACATTTTGAAACTAAAATGAAAAATTCATTCCAATATAGTGCCTGTGGGGTCCCCTTAGTCTCCCTGTAAAGTGGCAGATCTGTACCATGTCTAGAATCTGTTGCAGCAATAATTGAATTTATATAGCCAAAAAAAAAAAAAAAAATTTCCCTGCAAGCTGCCTTTATTTTGCTCAGCAACAGCTGGGTAGCCAGTGTGTATGATGAGGCCACAATGTAGTGCACTGGGAACAAGATTAGAGATTTTTTTAATACATTTTGGTGTCACTTTCACTTTGGATAGAAGTAATGGGTGCTTAAAAATTGGTCTTTGGGTGTCAGTGGCGCCTTCCCACCGTAACCCTATAGAGGTAATCTTGATGAAAGCAAGAATTGGCCTTGCTGTAAAAAATTGCAATGATATGCACCTGTCAAACAGGTGCAGAAAAATTGCTCTTTGGGTGTCGGTGGTGCCTTCCCACCATAACCCTATAGAGGTACTCTCGATGAAAGCAAGAATTGGCCTTGCTGTAAAAAAAATGATATGCACCTGTCAAACAGGTGCTGAAAAATTGGTCTCTAGGTGTTAATTGTACCCATGAAACCTATACCAAAAACATTCTTCCAGATGAAATGATTGAACACCTTCAAAGCTAGGCAGGCTCGAAGTCCTGCAGAGATTCCACATCCCAAAAAGACTTAATCAGTGATATCAGAATCAGAGGCTTCATAGCTGGTAATCCAGGACTAATTCATTTTTATAAAAGTCAAATGGTCCACGGAGTCTGTGGACAGATGCGTCCTATGATCAGTGATGAAACCTTCTGCAGCACTGAATGCCCATTCTGAAAGCACGCTTGATGCAGGGCAGCCCAACAACTCAATAGCATACTGGGCAAGTTCTGGCCAGTGGTCTATTCTCATGACCCCGTAAGTCAGTGGATCATCAGCTGGAAAGCTCTTCATCTCTGTTTTGGCCTTGAGGCAATCGTCCACCATGTGATGCAGACACTGCCGATGGTATTTGGAAGCTGACAACCCTGGGCGGCGAAGACTAAAAAAATTCTGAAATGCCTCACTTAGCCTTCTCCAACGCTCCTCTCTTGACCCACAGAAGACTCAAAAGGATGTTTTCCACCAAACTGTAACCTACTGGAGTCAGGAAAAATGTTCAATAAAATCCTCTTTAACGCGTCCTTCGGAGATTTTATCTTCTGCACTGTCTGTGGGGACGGAATGAGTTCTGAGACCTTACCCATATAACACTGGTCAAGGAGGGTTGCCAACCAGTAATCATCCTTCTCCTTTATGCCATGTATTCTTGGGTCCTTTCACAGGCTTTGAAGCACGAGGTTGCCCATGCGCCTCAAATTTGCAGAGGCTTGAGAAGCAGATTCCTCAGGGTCACTCAGGATGACAGCATCTGGAACTTCCTCCTCCCAGCCACGTACCACTCCCAAGGGTCCTGGGATTGGAAAGCCATCGCTTACAGATTGACGCATGTCTTCCTCTTTTTCAAAGCCTACGAAAGTGCCAGAATCCTCATCCTCCTCCCCTCTCTCCTCCTATGTGTTCTGTGACATAGGAATGATGGTACCTGGATAAAGTGAGCTTTGAGAGGAAAGGAAGTCTTCCTCTTCCTCCTGCTGCTCTGCCTCCAGTGCCCTGTCCATAATGCCAGGTAGAATCTGCTCCAGCAGGGACACAACAGGGATTGTGTCACTGATGCATGTACTGTCACTGCTCACCATCCTTGTTGCCTTCTCAAATGGTGACAATACAGTGCATGCATGCTTAATGATCAGCTATTGGCATGAGGAAAAAAAGCTGAGGTGGCCTGAGCCTGTCGTCGTGCCGTACTGGCACAGATACTCATTGATGGCCTTTTGCCCAAAGTTGAGTTCCACCTGGTGGGCATGTCACAAATCAGGCGGTTTACGGGCAGGTGGAATTCCTGCTGAATTTCAGTCAACCGAGCGCTGGCTGTGTATGACCGCCCGAAATGGCTACAGACTCTTCTGGCCTGTTTTAGTACATCTTGCAACCCTGGGTACGTACTTAGGAAACGCTGCACCACCAAATTGAGAACATGTGCCAGGCATGACACATGTGTCAACTTTACCTGTCTAAGGGTGGACAGGAGGTTTGAGCCATTATCGGACACCACCATTCCTGGCTCCAGCTGGCGTGGTGTGAATCACTTCTGGGACTGTCCCTGCAGAGCTGAAAGAATCTCTGCTCCGGTGTGGTTCCTGTCCCCTAAACACACCAGCTGAAGCACTGCATGGCACCTTTTAGCCTGGCTCTGGGAATAGCCCTTTGACCGCTTAGGGGATACCTGATTTTCATAGGACAATTCTGCAGAGGAGGGCATGGAGGTGGCGGAAAAGGAGGAGGAGGAGGGGGTAGAGATCACAGGGCTGGCAATATCACCACCAGATGTATGAAGACATGGGGGCACAACAAGCTGCAGCACCAAGCCCTGTCCTACATCCTTTCGAGTTGCAGCAGCATTACCCAGTGTCCTGTGAACAAAATATATAATCCCTGCCCATGCTTGCTGGACCATGTGTCAGCATTAAGGTGGATTTTATGGCTGACTGTCTTGCCCAACGATGCCAGAACATTCCCTTCCACGTGATGGTAGAGAGATGGAACTGCCTTACGTGAAAAGTAGTAGCGACTGAGAACCTGCCATTGTGGTACAGCACATTGTCCGAATTCATGGAAGGGGGCAGAATCCACCAGGCTGAAAGGCAGAAGTTGGAGAGCCAACAGCTTTGACAAGCTTGCATTCATGCGCTAGGCATGTGGGTGGCAGGGACTGTATTTTTTTTCCGCTGCAGAAGATGGGGCAGAGAAATTTGCCAGCTACAGTCTATAGCTTGTGGTGTGCTGCTGGCAGATGTGCTGCTAGGATCTGGGACACCCTGTGCTATACCATCATCCCTGTCAGTGGAGGCTGTTGAAAGGTAATGACTTGGTATCGCAGGGGCAGGCTGAAGTGGGTAAGGAGGAGGAGGGACAGATTAGTGCCCCTTTTGTGTGGATTTTAGGTGCTCTTGCCAACAGGCTGAGTGGTTGGACGTTAATTGCCTTGTTAGGCATGTGATACTCAAATTGTTGGTGTTTTTGCCACGTTTGATGCGCCTGAGACACAGTTTGCAGATAGCAGTGCAATCTACTGCAGATGTGCTGAAAAAGGCCCAGACAGCTAAGCTTTGGGGAGTGGGCCAGGAGATAACAGTTACAGAATGTGATGGAATAGGGTGGCTGCTCTCTACTCTTTCTTGATGTCGGCCTCCTTGGGGTTGTGCCGCCTCACCTTCAGGTTCCTCCTCTGCTCTATCTGGCACCCAAGTTGCATCAGTGACCTTATCATCATCTCCATCTCCTCCATCTCCATCATTACCACTGGAGACAACTTGGCAATATAGGGAACATGAATGCCAATTTGTCTACCAGTATTCCTCCCTCTCTCTAGTCTCATGTTCCTGTCATCCTCAACCCCAGAACCAACATCTGAATCCAGTAATGGCTGGGCATCATCAAGGAGCAAGTGGCTGACGCTATGGTCAAATAACTCAGCTGACTCCTCAATGGCTGATGTTGGGGCTATGGCAGGAATAGATGTGGACAAGGAGGCAGGTTTATCCACTCTGGCAACTGCAGGGGACTGCACACTTGTCTCTACTTGCATGACAGAGGATGAGGAGGATGAGGAAGGTTTAGAAGCCAGTCCACCACCTCCTCTGCATGCTGTGGCTGGATAGCACGGGCAAACTCACTAAACAGAGGAAATGATGCCCTGCCTGAGGACTGACCACCATGTCCACCTTTGCCTGTGGACAAATTTGTTGCTGGTCCCCTTACAGTGCCAAGGGAAAATCTGCCTCTCCTTGTTGTCCTCTCAGACATTATTGGGAGGGAGGGGGCGATGCTTATAAGCAAATGCAAAGAAGAAGTTGAAATCTGTATGTAGATGCACTTTAATGAATGTAAAGAGGTGTTTGGTGCACTTTAATTTGAGTACTCACACTACACAGACACACTCCACAAATACACTATAATATACTGCAATATAATGCACCAAACATACAGTGACGCACAGAACTATATGGCGTTAAACTGGCAGTAACTCACACAGAACTATATGGCGTTAAACTGGCAGTAACGCACGGAAAACGGTATAGCGTTAAACTGGCAGTAACGCACAAAACTATATGGCGTTAAACTGGCAGTAACGCACGCAAAACGATATGGCGTTAAACTGGCAGTAACGCACAAAACTATATGGCGTTAAACTGGCAGTAACGCACACAAAACTATATGGGGTTAAACTGACAGTAACGCACACAGAAGTAAATGGAGTTAAACTGGCAGCAAAGCACACAGAAGTAAATGGTGTTAAACTGTCAGTAACGCAATCAGATAGACGGTGTTCAACCATCACTACACTGAAGCTATCTGAACTGTCCCTACTCTAGCTATACACTAATGTCAAGATTACTGACACGGTCTCACTACACTACACTGAAACTATATTAGCTGTCCCTACTCTAGCTGCACACTATGCAAAGCTGAATGATGGTCCTCCTCACTACACTCACACTATCCCTAGACTGACACTAAACTAATATTCTACACTGACAATTGAAGCAAAATAGCACAGTATAGCACACTAACTAACTGATAGCACTGCAGAGAGCCCTGTTTTATCTCTATCCACACCGAAATCACACTGAAAATGGCTGCCGTTGAAAGAATACTTTTATACTGTGGGGCGGGAATGAGCCATGATTGCATAAAGTCATGATGACAGTGTCCAATTATGACTCTGACAGTGCTCTGTGCCCTGATTGGCTGAAGCTTTCACTGCTTCAGCCAATCAGGGCTTGCAATGCACTGTTCAGCACCGCAATGCATTATGGTCGGTTTGGGATTGATTTACTAAAGGCACATAGGCTGTTCACTTTGCAAGGGATTTTTTTTTTATATTTTCCTTGGAACATGATTAGTTATTCTTTGCAAAGTGAAACACCACCTCATTCACCTAACTATGGGGCAACTTCCCAAGCAATGTGCAGATTCCTTTTTAAAGTGAACAACCTATTTGTCTTTGGTAAACCAACCCTAATCAGTAACAAACGTTTCTCTGATCCATGCTTGTTTTACTTTATAAATGCACAATAACATATCAATAATGAACCTGAAAAGAACTCTTCTTTACTAAACTTTATGCTGAAATTTCAACATGTTTTGCAAAAGTATGTCTGGAAACTTGATTTACAACCACTATTGTTCAGCATATAAAGAAACTAAATGAAATGTCTCTATACTATTTGTAAGTGGGAATAAAATATGTATTTTACAAAAGATTCAGAATGGCAACATTGCCATTATTTGTAGCTGAAATAAATTGTGCTCTGAGGATGAAAACCCTATCCAAACAGAACATGCCTAAATAAAATGAATGAACTGATCAAAATGGGACCTGAATGTCCCTGATTTACTTGTTTGTGATAGGAAGGATTTCTACAGATGTGAATTTGCTCATGTTTACTCAAAGAATGTTGCTTATATGTTCACAAAGCTGGAACATCACAAGACTATTCTTTTTAATCAGTAGGATCACACGATGATTATACTATATCTGTCAATAGCTTTATGTATTTCTGGAAGCACAATGGTTCTCTGTATAAAGCCATATGTAAATTGGCATAAGGATATAGGTATTTTGAAATGTAATGGACTGTAGGTCAAATTTTACAGTTCTTAAATCGCCCTTTTATGAAGGCAATCTGTTATCTCTTTCTTATGCTAGGTGCTGGAAAATGGTGAAATGGTATACCTACAGGTATAACAGTCTCTTTGTGGTTAGTTGTGCCAAACAGCTATACGTGCTATGTATCCAAACCATTGCCTGAAGTGGGTCCACTATATGAGGTATAATGAAAACTTTTTTTCTATAAATGAAAAAGCTTATTTTATAGTTTTTACAGATACTGAACATGCCGCTGTGCCGTGTCTATGGCTTCTGTATATTTTTTTCAACGTTTCACATGAATGATAGCTCCACTGCATGAACATCTTGTCTCACAGCACTCTTTCATCCTCCTGCTGTTAGGGCTCAAGATACAGTATAATTAACCGCTTCTACTCCTCTTCCAGGTCCAGGTGAAAATTGATAATTATCCTAGAAAAACAAGAATTTATCACTACAGAGGTGCTCCTCTATGTCACACTCTGAGCAATGAATTTGAAATAGTAAAGCAATTCACACTTTCCACTGTGGTTCACCTTAAGCTATATTTTTTTAGAAGGATAAGCACAGAATTTTTCCCAATATCAACTGGTATATATGAATTTTTATGGAAAAAGAGAGTTATTTTACCTAGCTATTTTTAAAGGAAACAACAACAATTGTTATCATCACATTTGACATTGATTCAAAAAATATCCCCATTGCAATTATACAGCAATATATTCATTGTTCAGTTTATTTTATAATGTGCCAACATGGGGGACTAAATAATGATAAAAAACGAATTACAGACAAAGTAGGAGATTACCCAACTTCTAAAAAAAAACTTACAATCCAAGTGATGATGAAATAAGGCAGAGAAGGAATGGTTAGTCAATTTTAAACAGCAGTTTTGAAGTATAGTTTAAAAATTGGACTAGAAAAAAGTTTATTATAATTATAATTAAAGGATACATGCTTTAAACTGGACCTAATGTTATGCAAAATAAAAACTATACATGTTCTACACAAGATTCATCCTTTAGCACTTACCTTCAGTAGTATTCCCTTCAACTAAACCACATTCCAGCATTAATATGGTTGTCTTACTCACTTGCCCTTACAAGAATGTTTTGGAATCACAAATCTAAATGGACCAGTAACAATCTTCTTTGTTAAAAAAAAAAAAAAAAGAAAAAAAAAAAGAAAACCGTAAATCCACAAGGGTATATTGGTGCCATGTGGATCATTACTGAATTATAAAACTTAGAAACAGAGAATAAGCTAAGTGAAAACTTCCTTGCAAAGTGAACATTTCCTTTAGTAAGTCAACCCCATAGTGTCCTTTCCCATAAATGTACCTGATTACAGTTCTGGCAGTGCATAGGAGTCTGGGTGACCCAGCCAATGGCAACTCTGCTCACCCTACTATTGCAAATGTCTGCCCAGTGCACTAAGACCATCAATCCCCTAGAGAGGAATAACGTATGTGTCGGAATGGAGCACAGGGTCACCTCTGATACATTTTGAAAGAAATTGGCTGTCTTTCTCAAGGATGGCTGTACAGAGATGCAGTCTATCTATGCATTCAGTAGATCTTCAACTGTTAGATGGATTAACACAATAATTAAATTAATTTAAAATGTAACATAATCATAATATATTTGAAAAAAAAAAACATTATAACTGAAGAATATTAAAATTATCCATGAATGCGCTAATTCAAATGCAAAAAGTTCTATATTAGCATTTAAGCCTTTTGAGGACAATTGTATTTACCTCACTTTGATTCTTGATATTTCATATAAATAGATGCCTCCTTTCCAGTCTGATCTAACAACCTCTTACTTCGAGACTTCTCTGATGTAGTCTTAAAATGCTTGGAAAGTGAAATATTTCATACTTCCTTCTATAATAATACAGAAGAATTCCTTTATTCTTACTCACAACTGATCCTACATATACTTTCTTGCAGCACCATTGTATGCCACCAATGATTTATTTAGTGTTATAGGTAATTAAATCCTTAATTTCATATTTCTTTTTTTAATGAGTTGATAAATTCTCTAACGGTAACGTTTGTTTGCATACCATGCATATATCTTATGAATCCACTCAGTTGATTCTTTAGAGTATTGTTTTTTTATCCTTTAATGACACTGTAATGTTTAGACCCGTTTTATTAGATTTCATAAAAATAACTCTAGGCTTATCTGTCAAAATTCCCAATAAACTCTTATCATCCTTCAGTATTACCCAATGTCTATTAATACATTTCTGAAATGTGTGCTTATGCACAATACGTAAGTTTATAGTTTTCTCATGTTTCTTTTTTTCATTGATATCCATAGGATTTTGTTTCCTCCAGTTGACAATCTCTAGATAACTGTTTAAGTTCCTTTTCTGTATTATCTAGTACATGGTTTAAAAATGCTTTCTCAATTATTTGTGTAATCACCTAATTCACCTCCACTGTGTAATTTGTTATTTTGTTACAATTATGCCATGATTATCAAGGTGAGTGAACTGTCCCCTTAGAATATTCATTAACAATTTATTTAATAAAGGGCAGCTTGCACCCAAGATGTAACCCTTACCGTCTACCTTTTTGTTTTCTTAACTTCATTTTTATAAACTTCATAGTTTATATTCCACAAAGATTTTCAGGTCCAAGAAGTTAACCTCAGCATGACTGATATCAGGGGGAACTTTAAATTATAATAATTCAAGTTTATTTCCTCCATAAAATTGTTCAGTTCCAATATTGTGCTACTCCAGACAAGAAAAAAATGCAGTAAAAATCACACCTTTAATATAGTGGTAAAAATGGTACATACACTAAACGTAGTCAAAACATAGCCAGGGTTCGGTAATCAAAACGGGTAGTCAGTGCAAGCCAGTAAATCAGGAAGCCAGAGATCAGTGCAGTCGGAGACAGCAAAGAGGTTCAGGAACCAGTAGAGACATCAGCCAGGCAAGTCTTTAACAGGAACACAGCAGAGAATCTTCAGATATGTTGACCAAGGCGAAGGCATGGAAGAAAAGAACCAGGCAGTTTAAATAGTCAGAAGGGGCTGGCTGACGAGCAGGAAATGTTTACCAGGTGAACCACTGTGGAATGATTAGTGCTGGCAATTAACCAACAGCTGAGCACTGAGAAGGGAGGGTTGAGCCCAGCCCTGACAGTACACCTTCCTCAATAAACCCTCCCCCTCAGAGGGCCACCAGGTTTGAGGGGAAAACATCTATGGAAAGCACGGAGGAGGACAGGAGCATGTACACCCGAGGATGAGACCCAAGAGCGCTCCTCCGGACCGTACCTTTTCCAATGAAATAGGTACTGTTTGCACCTATGGGAGTCAATGATTGATTGTATCTCATACTCCTCATGATTCATAACCTGAACCGGGCTAGGACGTGGTACCAAAGTGGTGAAGCAGTTGCACACCAAAGGTTTTAATAATTAAATACATTCTAAATATGCATAGAAGGAAGGTCTAATGTGTAAGCCACTGGGTTGACCTTATGGAGAATACGGAAAGGCCCAATTGAACCATGGTGCCAGTTTCAGTGAGGGAACACAGTAGGGATGAGTTGAACTGAACACCCCCTGGTTTGGTCTGCAGTAGAACATGCGAACAGGCAACAAATTTGTGTGAACACGCACAACCATGGGACCACCATTCTATGGGACGTGAATGTGAAAAATCAAAAGTGTTCATTTTAAAAGGCTTATATGGAAGTTATTGCCATAAAAAGTGTTTGGGGACCCGGGTCCTGCCCCAGGGGACATGTAGCAATGAAAAAAAAAGTTTTTAAATCTATCCCCTATTTTGTAGACGCTATAACTTTTGTGCAAACCAATCAATATACGCTTATTGCGATTTTTTTTACCAAAAATATGTAGAAGAACACATATCGGCCTAAACTGAGAAAAAAATTAGCTTTTTTTTTTTTTTTTTAAATGGGGATATTTATTATAGCAAAAAGTACAAAATATTGTGTTTTTTTCAAAATTGTCACTTTTTTTTTGTTCATAAAACAGATTACAGCACACACATTTATCCTGCAAGGCAAAGTAAAAAACACCTGAACATATTCAAAAACATGGGGGTTTGGTCACACTATATGATCATATAGTGCTAAGCCCACTTACTGCGACAAAGTACCCCGAATTAGTGGGTCCTACCCTAGTAATAGAATGAAAGAACCTGTGTCTCAACCATCGAAGAAAAACTCCTCTATGTGGGAGAACTGAAGGGATTCCTCCTATGCACTGGTGGCCACTAATAAGAGGTAATGAAGAGGGGGAGGGGTGCTCCAGCCCAAGAGACCTGGTCAGGGTCCATACAATATACAAAAACATACTGGGGGGCACACCCTAAAATGCTTTACATTCAAGATGGTGCTGCTATAAGACCAAAAACAGTACAAAACAGATTACAGTGCACACATACAAAAATGACATTTATCCTGCAAGGCTAGTTAAAAACACCTAAACGTATTCAAAAATACGGGGGTTTGGTCACACTATATGGTCATATAGTGCTAAGCCCACTTACTACGACAAAGTACCCCGAATTAGTGGGTCCTACCCTAGTAGTAGAATGAAAGAACCTGTGTCTCAACCATGGGAGATAAACTCCTCTATGTGGGAGAACTGAAGGGATTCCTCCTATGCACTGGTGGCCACTAATAAGAGGCAATAATTCGGGGTACTTTGGGCTTAGCACTATATGACCAAACCCCCATATTTTTGAATATGTTCAGGTTTTTCTAACTAGTCTTGCAGGATAAATGTCATTTTTGTATGTGTGTGCTGTAATCTGTTTTATACTGTTTTTGGTCTTATAGCAGCACCATCTTGAATGTAAAGCATTTTAGGGTGTGCCCCCCAAGTATGTTTTTTTATATTGTATGGACCCTGACTGGGTCTCTTGGGCTGGGGCACCCCTCCCCCTCTTCATTACCTCTTATTAGTGGCCACCAGTGCATAGGAGGAATACCTTCAGTTCTCCCACATAGAGGAGTTTATCTCCCATGGTTAAGACACAGGTTCTTTCATTTTATTACTAGGGTAGGACCCATTAATTCGGGGTACTTTGTCACAGTAAGTGAGCTTAGCACTATATGACCATATAGTGTGACCAATCCCCCGTGTTGTAATATGTTTGCCGATTTATGTTGGATATTATATTATTATATATATATATGTACACATACAGTACAATATTGACCTAGCAGAAACTCCCTCCCAGGGTACTAGTATATCAAAGGGGACTTGTTGATGTTAATATGCAAGAATACAGATTAGGAATGTAGGTATTCCAGGGCTTGAAAGGGTGTTCAGGTGGTATATGTTAATCTAATCTAATTACACATATCTAAGGGGACTTGTTGATGTTGATATGCGGGAGTGCAGATTGGGGCGGTTTATGACTGCAGCTGTTCATGGCTGGAGGTTGTTGTCTGTCTGAAAGACTAAAGCATATCAAAGGTCTGAATGGAGACGGCCAATCAAATTGCTCAGCCATTCAGTGTCTAGTGAATATAACATGGCGTTAAGTCTATAGTATAGTCCTGTCTGTGTGTGACTATGAAGGCGTAGATCTAGAAAAAATGGGACTCTAAATTATATTTACTCTGTCGGATTTTCATCATCTGTGGACTTTGGACTTTGTTCTGTGTTGGAAGTCAATAAAGTGCATCTCTCTGGAAGAATTGGGTTGCTGTGGAAGAGTACTTACATCATCATAATAATAATTACTAAATTAATTATTCACCCAATACCTCATATCACTACACCCTGTATTTTTGAATATGTTCAGGTGTTTTTAACAAGCCTTGCAGGATAAATGTAATTTTTGTATGTGTGCGCTGTAATCTGTTTTGTACTGTTTTTGGTCTTATAGCAGCACCATCTTGAATGTAAAGCATTTTAGGGTGTGCCCCCTCCAAGTACTGTTTTTGCTTATAGCGCAAAAAATAAAAAACGCAGAGGTGATTAAACACCACCAAAAGAAAGCTCTATTTGTGGGAAAAAAAGGACGTCAATTCTGTATGGGTACAACGTCGCACAACCGCTCCAGTGTCAGTTAAAGCAACGCAGTGCTGAATTGCAAAAAATGCTCTGGTCAGGAAGGGGGTAACTTCTTCCGGGGCTGAAGCAGTTAAATATTGTGCCTGGGGGTGTCCTTAGTATGCCTGTAAAGTAGTGCATCTTTCCTATGTTTATTACAGTGCCACAGCAAAATTACATTTAAAAAGGAAAAAATTTAATTTAAAACTGCTTGCAGCTGTAATGTATTGTGGGATCATGGCAATATAGATAAAAATACCAAAAAAAAAAGGCGTGGATGTCCCCCCCAAAATCCATACCAGGCCCCTCAGGTCTGGTATGGATATTAAGAGGAACCCTGCACCAATTTATTTTTTTTTTAAATGGCATGGGGGTCCCCCAGGCCCCCAGGCACTGTATACTCTGAACAGCAGTATATATACTATACAGCCTGCCCTATATATTCTGCAGAAAATTGGGCCTTGGTGTTGGTGGTACCAGAACACTGTAAGCCCTCACAGCTACTCTTGTTGGGTGCAGAAACAGGCCCTGCTGTGAAATATTATATCAAGAATTGTAATTACATGCCCCTGTTAAACAGGGGCAGAAAAATTGGGCCTTTGGTTTTGAAGGCGCCAGAACACTGTAATGCCCCGTACACACGGTCGGACATTTATCGGACATTCCGACAACAAAATCCTAGGATTTTTTCTGACGGATGTTGGCTCAAACTTGTTTTGCGTACACACGGTTGCACAAAGTTGTCGGAATTTCCGATCGCCAAGAACGCGGTGACGTAAACCACGTACGATGAGACTAGAAAAGGCCAGTTCAGAACCAAGCGCGGCACCCTTTGGGCTCCTTTTGCTAATCTTGTGTTAGTAAAAGTTTGGTGAGAGATGATTCGTGTTTTTCAGACTCGTGGTTTTCAGATTGTTTTCTGCTGTTCAGTTTGTGCTTGTGGGTTTGTATCTGCTCTTCAGTGCGTGCAAGCAAGCTACGCGTGACTTATTTGAGTCATTGTGTTCTTGTTCGTTTGTTATTGTTTTTCAGGTCACTCTTCACAGGCCTTGCTGTTCTTCAGTGC
The DNA here is from genome assembly GCF_042186555.1 of Aquarana catesbeiana. NCBI lineage: Eukaryota > Metazoa > Chordata > Amphibia > Anura > Ranidae > Aquarana > Aquarana catesbeiana. The sequence goes on along the minus strand of NC_133324.1, from coordinate 489,802,586 downwards.
GTTCTGTTACTTCATTCTGAGCAGCCGACCGTTTTCTAGCCATGTTGCGTATACGTACTCCTCGTAGAGTTCGTGCTGTGCGGGGGCTTGGTGTTGGGGTCCTGACCTTGACACAAGTCCAGTCCATGAACAGGGTAGGGAGGAGTTTATGGACCAAGAATTGGTTGCTTCAGCGTGACCAGTTCTGTCATATGCCTTTTCTCCGTGAGATCCGTGAGAATAATCCTGATGATTTCAGGAACTTTCTCCGGATGACGGACCCCGTATTTCACCGTTTGTTGGCTTTGCTGACCCCCTATATTAGCAGGCAGGATACCTGCATGAGGCAAGCCATCACTCCGGAGCAGAGGCTCATCGCCACCCTGCGGTACTTGGCGATGGGGAGAAGCCTGTAGGACCTCAAGTTCTCAACAGGCATCTCCCCCCAGGCTCTGGGGATCATTATCCCGGAGACCTGTTCTGCCACCATCCAGGTCCTGCAGAAGGAGTATATGAAGGTAAGATTTTTATCCTTTAATATCACATTTTAGTGTATTTAATGTTTGATAATATATTGTATTTCTTTCCCCATTCCCTAATTACCATGATTGGAATATGCTGTAAATGTCCCCTTTGTCCTCATGCATGCTGGATTTTTATGTAATTAATATTTTGCTCCTTCATATATATTTGCCTTCACTTACCTCCCCAGCATGGTCTACAGGCCCTATATTCACCTCATGTAGTCACTTAACAATGTATTTTGTCAGCTCCATAGTAGTGCTTTACCCCAAACACCCCCTAAAATGTTTTAAAATGTGATTGGTGCTTTAAATTCAGGCAGAGTGCCATAGGCTTTTTTTTGGGGGTCCCCAAATCATTTTTAACCCTCCCTCCCCCCAACTGCTAAGTCAGCTGATACCAATTCTCTATCTATCCTCAATCATCTATCTGCTGACTTTGGCAAACCCATACACACTATACTCATCTCTTTTGTGGTCAGATTTATGGATGAATTCCCCAAAGCATGTAGTGCAAGGGCCTGCCTGTATACTTTCAAATGGTACTGTTTAAAGTTTTTTTATCCTATTATTATCTTGATAGGTAATAGCAGAAGGTCCAAATGTGCTCAAATGTGTGCAGTGTGTATTTATATCTTGGTATTATGACACTTCTTACCTGTCCAATAGTGTAATTAAGGAGGGGCTGTTAAAGTAATACCCATTATTTAGGCATTCATCTCTCAATGAAGTGGAGAGGGTTACCTGTCCAAGAGCTGGCGCTGGGGGACCACCTTATGGCAGCTTGGACTTGCCACCTCCAGAAGACAATGTGGAAGGACTCCCATTCGTCTTCGTTGCGGATAAAGCCTTTGCACTGGGGGACCACCTTATGCGGCCATAGTGGACTGCCAATAGTGTAATTAAGGAGGGGCTGTTAAAAGTAATACCCATTATTTAGGCATTCATCTCTCAATGAAGTGGAGAGGGTTACTTGTCCAAGAGCTCTCCCCCCTGTAATGTTAGAAATGGCCCATGAGAGGGGGTGGGGGAGGGGGAATCTGATAGGTGTACCTTATACTTTGGTGTTTAAAAATTCCCATTACTAAATGTTATCTTGATGTTGGCCAAGAATGTTTGTATCTAATCTGCTTTCCATGTTTTAATGTGCAAAAAGACTAATTTTTTTTTTCCTCCACAGTTTCCTTCCACGCCACAGGAATGGCAGACTGTGGCCTCCCTAACTCCCTGGGACTTTCCCTAACTGCGGAGGGGCAATTCATGGGAAACACGTCCACATCATCCCACCACCCAACTCGGGGTCATACTATTATATTTATAAAGGGTTCAATAGTCTTGTGATGTTGGCGGTGGTGTCGGCTAATTATGAGTTCCTGTATGTGGACATGGGGAAGAATGGCCGGATGTCCGATGGTGGAGTCATCGCCCAGATGGAGTTTTACAGGCATCTCCAGAATGGCAGCTTGGACTTGCCACCTCCAGAAGACAATGTGGAAGGACTCCCATTCGTCTTCGTTTTGGATAAAGCCTTTGCACTGGGGGACCACCTTATGCGGCCATTCCCGATGAGGACCCTCACCCCGGACCAGAGGGTTTTTAATTTCCAGCTGGCCAGAGCCAGAAGAGTGGTGGAGAACACATTTGGAATCATGGCCAGCCGTTTCCGCCTATTTCTTACACCCATCCACTTTTTACGGCAACATTCTGCCAACTATGCTGGCTCAGTTGGGCCTGAGGCCGGAATTATAAATGAAACAACCCTGACGGCGCTTGAAAGTGGCCGTCCTGGCTTGCCCTCCCTGAGTGCCCATGATGTCCGGCTAAGATACCTTGAGTTCTTTGCGGATAGGGGGCCATCAATATGCCAGACAATTTGTGAAACCTTGATCAAATAAAAAAAAAATTAAGCAAATCTTTGGTGACATTTACTGCTTGTGTTTGTGTTAGCAGACCCTGACCGAAATGTGGTGAGTCCTGAAAATGGCGTGATTGTGTAACCTTATACAAAGCACTGTTGGGTGTTATTTACTAAAGGCAAATCCACTTTGCACTACAAGTGCACTTGAAAATGCACTGAAACTGCACTTGTAGTGCAAAGTGGATTTGCCCTTAGGAAATAATACCCATTGTCACAGAAAGCAGTAATTACATCACCACAAAAGTGTTGTAGCGTTGAGACAATAATCCACACATTCTTGATTAACAATCTTTTTAATACCTGCACAATCACATGTGCATTTAGAAAAGGTTTTTAAAACAAACCAACATGTTCGTTGTATAACAATTTTTGTGGTGGCATTATCAAAAATAGAAATGTCCATTTAAGATAAAACAGGCATGTTTCAAAACAACAAGAAAGATACAAATCTTGAACTTACAAAGTTCACATTAGGTAAAACTTGAAGGCAATATCAGACATGAGTATTTAGGAACTGTGTTTGATATTGTGTTCAGATGGAGTGAAGTCACCCCAGGAAAAGCCAAATTTTGAAGATGCACACCAATTTACGAATGTCAACATGTGCTATCTGCCATCACGGGGGATCAAGGGACGTGTTTTGGGGGAGCAACCCCTTCCTCTCAGCTACTTTATTATTGAAGAAGGGGTTGCACCCCCAAAACGCGTCCCTTGATCTCCCGTGATGGCAGATAGCACATGTTGACACAATGTGTGCATCCTCAAAATTTGGCTTTTCTAAAAATCGCTAAAACATTTTTAACATTGTAGCACACAAAAAAACAAAGGAAGGGAAGGGGTTTTAAACTCTCCCCAAAACATCAATGATGTTATTATTGTTTTGAATAACATCATTGATGTTTTTCTTAAGGTTTTCCGATGCTAAATTACACCCCATGATCTCCTCAATAAGGATCTGTGCACTTTCTGAGGTGAAATGCCCTGGATCCACAACATCACGATTACCTAAAAAGAGAGAAACCAAAAAAAAAAACATGTATTATAAATATGCCGGCATCCATCTCTTACCTGAGCCTGTGGTCGCAGACACTCACCTGTTGTGGTGCCTATTTCCACCACGTCTTCTTCCTCCTCCTGCTCTTCTTGGGTTGGGGGTATTTCCCCTTCTTCCCGAGGTGGGGGGTCTGTGGTCTCGTCAGATGAGGGGTGTCCTCCGAGTCTTTTCTCCCCTATGTAAAACAAAAATGGTATACTTAGCACACAGATATTTGATGGCAGAAATAGGAATTTGAAACATTGCTTGGATGTGGGGTACAATTGTCTGTTTTGGCAGAGTTCCAAGCTGAATAATTTTTTTTGTCCTTTGTAAAGCTTGAAAACTTACCTGTTTTGTGCAAGCTTCACAGATGGAGACACTCCTAGTATCCACTGGAGCACCTGTAAAGATGAAACATTGCTTGGAAGTGGACAATTGTCTATTTTTGCAAAAGTTCCAAGAGGTAGAATTTTTAGTGTCCTTTGTCAAGCTTCTATACTTTACCTGTTTTGTACAAGCTTCACAGATGGAGAGCCCCCTATAGTATCCACTGGAGCACCTGTGTGGGCCCCCTAATAAAAAGGGTGTTCTTGTGTCCCACACTAGTGCTCCAGCGTCCAGATGTGAAAACAGCTGCTGAGTGTCCTCTCCTTACACAGAATCTAGTTTGCATTTCATTCTAGTAACAAACCTATCTACACAACCAAATATTTTTCATACAAGTAGGCCCTAAAAAATGTGGGCAAATGCATATGGCCTAAACAATGGTGTTTTATAGGCCGAAAGAAAAATGTTTGATACGAACAAATAATGTGTCCATGAACATGAAAGTTGCCTTTTTAAACTGTACAACACTTAAGAAAAGCACATGGAGCAGCACAAACGTAATAAAGACAAAAAGAATAGGAACACAGCACAACTACTTACTTTTCTGCAGCGCTCTACGGATCTTTCTGTACTGCTCGGGCTCTCTTAATTTCAGGTCCAACCACCACTTCCTAACCAGATCTTTTGATCGTCATACCCCGAAATTCCGGTGCAGACTTTTGACCACTTTCGCCATGATCTTGGCCTTTCTGATATTGGGGTTGGGGTAAGGTCCATACTTTCCATCATAGTCGGCCTTCTTCAGGATGTTGATCATCTCCAACATCTCACCAAAGGACATATTTGAGGCCTTAAATCGTCTCCTTCTGGATCGGGACGTTTCCGGATCTGGGCTTTCCTCCTCCTCATTGCTAAAATTAGCATGCACCTGCTCTGACTCCACCATGTGCTCTTCACCCACTGCACCGAACGAAAAGGGGCGGGGAATAGACTAGAAAGAACGTCAGGGGCGGGCAGAGTTACACGCATGCGCAGTGTGTATAAAGCGTAACACGCGTACGTACGATCTGTGAGCGGAGGAAGGAGTATCTTGGGCGCAGCTTGTGATAACGAAGGTAAGAGCCAAACTTGGGCCTATACTGCTTCTAGATTGAGGCCTATATTGCAACTAGATTAGGAGAGTTTTGCCTGACATTAGGGTTTGTCTTGTGTTGTGTCTTGCAGTGAAAATGGATATCTTGAAAGATACCGACTATATGGCAACCTTCATAGATATGTTCAGGGAGCTGCCTTGTCTTTGGGAGATAAACCACCCTGAATATAAGAACCAAACAAAGAGGAAGGCAGCACTGGATCAATTGCAGGAATTTGTGAAGACGGTGATCCCCACAGCAGACATGACCTATTTGAAGATCCTAATTGGTGGCCTGAGGAGCACTTATCTAAGGGAGCACAAGAAGGTCCAGGATTCCCAGAGATTCTGGAGCAGCAGATGACATCTATGTCCCCAGGATGTGGTACTATGACAGGCTGCATTTTCTGGCAGGCCAGACTGAACCCAGGCCAGCACTCTCCAGTCTTCCTTCCCCCCAGCTGAGGCTTCTGACACCCAACCTGGGCCTTCCAGGCAGCAACATGTGGAGGAGCCAAGCTTGAGCCAGGTATAGCATTCCTCTAAATATTTCTGCTTGTCCAATCAATGATGTTAACTAGATGTTAGTTTGGAGTACTAATTTATGATTGGGATTGATGATGCAAAATCTAAAACCATGTCCCTTTTTCATACACAGGGAAGTCTCAGCCAGGAGGTGGCCAGCCCGAGCAGGCTGCCTGATATCCAGGTCCCTCCCAGCCACCTGCAAAGAGAAAGTGGTAGGAAGAGGAGTACCCTGGAGGAGGCTGCCATAGGCCTCTTTTGGAAGGCTACAGAGGCCCTGACAGCCCCCCACACTGTGGAGGAGGACTTTGCTGGCACAATTGCCTGCAAAATGCAGCGGATGGAGGAGGGCCAACAACTCATGTGTGAGTCCTTAATGTTGGAAGCTCTCAATAAGGGGTTGAGGGGCCAAATAACATCTGCTACCCACATTTGTGACCTCACACATGGTCCTCCTCCTCCTCCTCCTCCAGGTCCTACTCCTCCTCATGCCACATCTCCAACAGCAGAGCCACAGCCAGGAAGGAAGCGTGGAAAGAAGACCAGAAAGTGATGACCCTGGGTCCAGTCTGGTCTGGCAAAAGATGCAGGCTCTTGTAGTACCACAGCCTGGGGACACAGATGTCATCTGCTGCTTTCCAGATCTCGGGGACTTCTGGACCAGACTGCACTCCCTTACATATGGACTCCTCAGGCCACCAATTTTGATGTTAAAGAATTGATGACTGCCCTGGGGGTCCAAGGCTTCGCCAATTTCTGCTTATTCTCCAGCGTTGCCTCCCTCTTTTATTGGTTCTGAGCCCTTAATAAAGGAATTTTTGTTTCAATTATACTCGCCTATGTGTGTTTTCCTTCAAAAAGGACAGTTTGTTTGTGAGGATTCAGGTACATTTCTAAAGTACAATGTGAAATTAACAAGAGACACCAACACCAAACAATCTCCTTGAGATTAAATAATACAAGATATCAATGGTGTTGTGGCAACTTAACACACAAAACACACACAAAAATATTCTGGAGTAAAAGTAAAACTAAAATAAAACAAAGATCAGCCTTAAAAAAATACAAACCTAAAAAAAATTAGAAAAAATTATGCCTTAAAATAAAAAAAAAAATAAAACAACCCAAAAATAATTTTGTCAGATGTGACAAATCAAAATATATTGAGGGAATCACGATAAATAATAAAGAAAAAAGTTTGTGAGAAGTCTGTGTGAATATGAGCAGCAAAACTACTTCATTCTTCTCACATTATAAAGAAGAAGAGAGTGCGCTGTATTAAACCATTTTTAACATTGCACCGCGACGAAAGTGTTGTATCCATTGCGAACGCTAATTTTACCAGACCGAGCGGTTCCGTCTCGGAATTTCTTCTGAGCATGCGTGGCACTTTGTGCGTCGGAATTGGCCACACACGGTTGGAATTGACGTGATCGGATTTTGTTGTCGGAAAATTTTATAGCCTGCCCTCAAACTTTGTGTGTCGGAAAATCCAATGGAAAATGTCCGATGGAGCCCACACACGGTCGGAATTTCTGACAACACGCTCCGATTGGACATTATCCATCGGAAAATCCAACCATGTGTACGGGGCATAAGTCCTTACAGTTATGCCCCATACACACGGTCGGATTTTCCGACAGAAAATGTGTGATAGGACCTTGTTGTCGGAAATTCCGACCGTGTGTAGGCTCCATCACACATTTTCCATCGGATTTTCCGACACACAAAGTTTGAGAGCAGGCTATAAAATTTTCCAACAACAAAATCCGTTGTCGGAATTTCCAATCGTGTGTACACAAATCCGACGCACAAAGTGCCACGCATACTTAGAATAAATAAAGAGATGAAAGCTATTGGCTACTGCCCCATTTATAGTCCCGACGTACGTGTTTTACGTCACTGCGTTCAGAATGATCGGATTTTCCGACAACTTTGTGTGACCGTGTGTATGCAAGACAAGTTTGAGCCAACATCCGTCGGAAAAAATCCTAGGATTTTGTTGTCGGAATGTCCAATCAATGTCCGGCCGTGTGTACGGGGCATTACTCTTGTTGGGTGTAGGAACTGGCCATGCTATGAAATATTATATAAAAAGTTGTAATTACATGCCTCTGTTAAACAGGGGCAGAAAAATTGGGCCTTTGGTTTGGTGGCGCTAGAACATTGTAAGCCGTCACGGTTACTCTTGTTGGGCGCAGGAACAGGCCCTGCTGTGAAATATTATATCAAGAATTGTAATTACATGCCCCTGTTAAAAAGGGGCAGAGAAATTGGGCCTTGGGTGGTGGTGGTGCCACAACACTCTAACCCCTCACAGATACTCGCGTTGGGCGCATGAACGGGTCTTGCTGTGAAATATTAGATCAAAAATTGTAATTACATGCCCCTGTTAAACAAGGGCAGAAATTTTGGGCCTTGGGTGGTGGTGGTGGTACCCTAAACCAAAAATATTGTTGGAAGCTAGCATCATCAAGATTGAGGAGGAATAGGATAGTCAGCATAGGCAGTCTTCAAGGGATCCCACATCCAAATTCAAACAGTTACATCAGAATCAGGTGCTTGATAGCTGCTGATCCAAGACTGATTTATTTTTATGAATGTGAGCCTATCAATGGAGTCTGTGGACAGACGCACTCTTTGATTCGTTACAAACCCTCCAGCAGCACCGAATGTGCATTCAGAAAGCCAGGACAGGCCAGTAGCTCAATTGCATATTGAGCAAGTTCTGGCCAGTGGTCCATCCTCAAGACCCAGTAACCCAGTGGATGCTCTGTTGGAAAGGTCTCCAAGTCTGCTCTTGCCCCTAGATATTCCTGCACCATATAATCTAGACGCTGGCGATGGTTGCTTGAACCGATCAGACCTTGACGCTGAGCACTGAAAAATTGTTTAAATGCATCGGTCAGATGGCCACTTTCTTCACAGCTCTTCATCTGACTGAAGGAAGCTTCAGCAACAGGTTGTCCAGCACCAGGAAATTGTAACCTCCCAGGATCTGGAAACGCGTTTCACAAACCTTTCTTCAAGGTATCCTGAAGATGTTTCATCCTCTGCTCCCTCTGCGAAGGCAGGATGAGTTCTGCAACCTTACCCTTGTAATGTGGATCAAGAAGGGTTGCCAGCCAGTAATGATCCCTCTCCTTGATACCATGAATCCTAGGGTCCTTTCGCAGGCTTTGCAGAATCAGGGAGGCCATGCAGATGCATTTGATTCTGAGTTCTCTGGGTCACTAAGGATCACATGATCTGTAACTACCTCTTCCCAGCCACGTACAACTCCTTGGGTTTCTGGGGACTGAAAACCATCCCTTGAAGACTGCTGCTGAGTGTTGTCCTCTACATCCATGCTGACACAATCCTCCTCCTTCTCTTCTTCCTGTGTGTTTGGCAGGCCCGCAGGAATGCTATCTGGATAAAGGGGGCCTTGAGAGGAAAGGAAGTCCACCTCTTCCTCCCGCTGTTCTGTCCTAAGTGCCCTGTACATGATTCAACAAAGTGTGTGCTCCAGCAGGAAGACTAGAGGGACAGTGTCACTGATGCATGCATTGTTGCTGCTCACCATCCTCCTCAAATGGTGACAGGACACTGCATGCAACCTTTATCAGTAGCCACTGGCATGGCGAAAAGAATCCAAGCTCCCCGGACATTGTCCTGGTGCCATACTCGCACAGGTAGTCATTGATGGCCCTCTGCTGTGTGTGCAGCCACTGCAGCATTGCCAACGTTGAGTTCCACCTGGTTGGCATTTCACAAATGAGGCGGTTGGTGGGTAGGTTGCATTCCCTTTGAATGTCAGCCAGCTGAGCACTGGCATTGTATGACCAGCGGAAATGACCACAGACTTTTCTGGCCTGCCTCAGGAGATCTTGTAAGCCTGGGTACCTGCTTTTAGCCTGACTGCTTGCGTAGCCCCTTGAACACATACGGAGCACCACTGGTTCAGAGGACAAATTTGCAGAAGAGGCCACAGAGGAAGAAGAGGGGGGTGGAGGAGAGAGCTGTGGCAGAATTACCACTAGCATTTTGGAGGTGTGGTGGTGGAACAAGCTCCAACAACACTGAACCCTGTCCTGCATCCTTCCCAGCTGCCAGCAGAGTTACCCAGTGCACCGTGAAGGAAAGGCAATGTCCCTGCCCATGCCTGCTGCACCATGAGTCAGGGGTAAGATGAACCTTACTGCTAACCACCCTGTCCAACGAGGCAAAAATGTTGCCTTCCACATGCCGGTAGAGAGCCGCAATGGCCTTACTTGAAAAGAAATGGCGTTTTGGAACCTGCCACTGAGGTACAGCACATTCCACAAATTCATGAAAGGGGGCAGAGTCTACCAGCTGAAAAGGCAGCAGTTGCAGTGCTAGCAATTTGGCCGAGCATGTGGATGGCTGGGACAGAATTTCTTTTTACGGTTCAGCAACTGGGGTAGGGAAATTTGCCTGCTAAAATCAATTGGTGGTGTACTGCTAGCAGATTGGCTGCAAGGACTTGGGACACCTATTGCTATATCTTCTTTCCCCTCAGTGCAGCTTTTTGAGAGGACTGGAGGTATAGTAGGGTTGGAGATCCCAAATGAGGAGCAAGGAGAAGTCCGCCTTTTTCTCTGATGTGGGTCTTTCAAATGCTGTTGCCAACAGACTGCATTGCAGGTCATCATATGTCTGGTCAAGCATGTGGTGCCTAAGCGGCTGCTGTTTGGCCATGCTTGATTCGCTTCAGACACAGGTTGCAAACAGCAATGGTGCGATCTGCTGCTCAGGCCCACACCAAGGAACTTTAACATTCAGCGGGGAGTCAGCAGCGCCCTGCACCTGCGGAGCTCTGTGGTGTGAGGCAATAGGGTGGCTGCCCTTAAGCTACCCCCTAGAGGACATTCTGCCTCATTGGAGTTGTGCCTCCTCCTCCTCTCTTCTCTCAGGCACTAAAGTACCGTCAGTGGCTTCATCATCCCCTCCCTCCTCATCAATGGAGCAAACATGGTAGTATGCTGCAGCTGGGGGAACATGACTGCCAGTTTCTTGTCCTTCTGTGGCACCAACTCTTTCTAGGCTCATGTTACATTCTTCTTCAACCTGGGAACCAACATTGGAGCCTTCAAATCGCTGCGCATCCTCCAGTAGCATGTACCCAACACTATGGTCGAATATTTCTGGGGACTCCTCTGTGCAGGATGGTGGGGCTACGGAAAGAGTGACTGTGGATAAGGAGCCGCTGGAATCGGATGCTTTGGCAGCTGCGTTGGAAGGCAAACTACTCTGAGCCTGGGTGACAGAGGACGAGGAGGATGAGGACGGCTTTGTTATCCAGTCCACCAACTCTTCTGCATGTACTGGCTCAATAACACGGCCATCAGCAGAAAAAAAGGACAAGCGTGCCCCACGGCCACCTGCAGAGGATGCACCATGTCCACGACCACCACTGTTGACTGTAGACACAGAGGCTGCTGGCCCTCTTTTATTGGCCTATGAGCGTCTGCCTCTCCTTGGTGGCCTTCTGGACATGATGTATTTTTTGTTTTGCAACACTACACTACACTGTATTAGATACTGTGTACACCACCTGAAGTGTATTAGAAACTGTACACACTGTATTAGATACTCTGTACACCACCAGAAAAGTATTAGAAACTGTATTAGATACCGTGTGCACCACCTGTATTAGAAACTGTACTATGGCTGCACTGTATTGTGTATTGTGTACACCACCAGAAGTGTAGTAGAAACTGTACACACTGTATTAGATACTGTGTACACCGCCTGAAGTGTATTATAAACTGTACACACCATATTAGATACTGTGTACACTACCAGAAAAGTAGTAGAAATTGTACACACTGTATTAGATACTGTGTACACCGCCTGCACTGTATTAGAAACTGTACTATGGCTGCACTGTGTTGTGTACTGTGTACACCTCCAGAAGTGTAGTAGAAACTGTACACACTGTATTAGATACTATGTACACCACCTGCATTGTATTAGAAACTGTACTACTACTGCACTGTATTGTATACTGTTTACACCACCAGAAGTGTAGTAGAAACTGTACACACTGTATTAGATATTGTGTACACTGCCTGAAGTGTATTAGAAACAGTACACCACAGAATGCACTGTAGATATAGTCTATACTGGATGCAGAGTATATATATATATATATATATATATATATATATATATATAGTCAGGTCCATACATATTGGGAAATCGACACATTTCTAACCTTTTTGGCTCTATACACCACCACAATGGATTTGAAATGAAATGAACAAGATGTGCTTTAACTGCAGACTTTCAGCTTTAATTTGATGGTATTTACATCCAAATCAGGTGAACGGTGTAGGAATTACAACGGTTTGTATATGTGCCTCCCACTTTTTAAGGGACCAAAAGTAATGGGACAATTGGCTGCTCAGCTGTTCCATGCCCAGGTGTGTGTTATTTACTCATTATCCCATTTACAAGGAGCAGATAAAAGGTCCAGAGTTCATTTCAAGTGTGCTATTTGCATTTGGAATCTGTTGCTGTCAACTCTCAATATGAGATCCAAAGAGCTGTCACTATCAGTGAAGCAAGCCATCATTAGGCTGAAAAAACAAAACAAACCCATCAGAGAGATAGCAAAAACATTAGGTGTGGCCAAATCAACTGTTTGGAACATCCTTAAAAAGAAAGAACGCACCGGTGAGCTCTGTAACACTGAAAGACCCAGAAGACCATGGAAAACAACTGTGATGGATGACCGAAGAATTCTTTCCCTGGTGAAGAAAACACCCTTCACAACAATTGGCCAGATCAAGAACACTCTCCAGGAGGTAGGTGTATGTGTGTCAAAGTCAACAATCAAGAGAAGACTTCACCAGAGTGAATACAGAGGGTTCACCACAAGATGTAAACCATTGGTGAGCCTCAAAAACAGGAGGGCCAGATTAGCGTTTGCCAAACAACATCTAAAACAGCCTTCACAGTTCTGGAACAACATCTTATGGACAGATGAGACCAAGAATAACTTGTACCAGAGTGATGGGAAGAGAAGCGTATGGAGAAGGAAAGGAACTGCTCATGATCCAAAGCATACCACCTCATCAGTGAAGCATGGTGGTGGTAGTGTCATGGTGTGGGCATGTATGGCTGCCAATGGAACTGGATCTCTTGTATTTATTGATGATGTGACTGCTGACAAAAGCAGCAGGATGAATTCTGAAGTGTTTTGAGCAATATTATCTGCTCATATTCAGCAAAATGCTTCAGAACTCATTGGTCGGCACTTCACAGTGCAGATGGACAATGACCCGAAGCATACTGAGAAAGCAACCAAAGAGTTTTTTAAGGGAAAGTGGAATGTTATGCAATGGCCAAGTCAATCACCTGACCTGAATCCGACTGAGCATGCATTTCACTTGCTGAAGACAAAACTGAAGGGAAAATGCCCCAAGAACAAGCAGGAACTGAAAACAGTTGCAGTTGAGGCCTGGCAGAGCATCACCAGGGATGAAACCCAGCGTCTGGTGATGTCTATGCTTTCCAGACTTCAGGCTGTAATTGACTGCAAAGGATTTGCAACCAAGTATTAAAAAGTGAAAGTTTGATGGATGATTGTTAATCTGTCCCATTACTTTTGATCCCTTAAAAAGTGGGAGGCACGTATACAAACTGTAGTAATTCCAACACTGTTCATCTGATTTGGATGTAAATACCCTCAAATTAAAGCTGAAAGTCTTCAGTTAAAGCACATCTTGTTCATTTAATTTCAAATCCATTGTGGTGGTATATAGAGCCAAAAAGATTAGAATTGTGTCCATGTCCCAATATTTATGGACCTGACTTTTATATATGTATCAAATACACTGCCACTAAATGAATAACCTGCCTGCTTAATCTAACTCTCTGTCCACGCCAACAACACTACACACAGCTGCCGTGTAAGCAGCCTTATATAGTGTGGGGCATGGACTTAATCCCCCTGAGCCATGATTGGCCAAAGGCACCCTGCCTTTGGGCAATTATGGTTCTCTCAGCAGAGCGCGCTGTGATTGGCCAAAGCATGCTGGTCAGGTGCATGCTTTGGCCAATCATCATACAGCAATGCACTGCGATCTCACAGTGCATTATGGGGCATTCTGCGGCGCTCAAATTTCCCACGAATGCCCCACAATGTTCGCTGTTCTGTGAACGAGCGAACACCCGATGTTTGAGTCAAACTTATGTTTGACCCGAACATCGAGCTCATCCCTAGAACACGGAGTCGGAAGTTGAAAGCTGACAGCCAGACCCTCTCCCCAACCTGGTAGGAAGGCATCTGCGGTCAGCATGGAGTCTGTACCTATCACTGGCACATTGCAAGGACCCTTGGACCTGTACCCAAGTGGAATGAAGGCCACAGAGATGCTCCTCTAATGCAGGAATTCTTTGAGGAACAAATGAGTCAGGCAACATGGATGGTTGGGAACCATAATTCACCATAAACGGAGACAATCAGGAAGCGTTATTGACTGCACTATTGTGAGAAAAGTCCACCCAAGGTAAAAGGTATGACTAGTTGTTATGGTGGTCAGAAATGTAGAAACTGCTCCAAGGCTTGGTTAGCTCATTCTGCGGCCCCATTGGACTGCAGGTGATATGCAGAGGAGAAGGAAAGCTGAATTCCCAACTGTGCACAAAAGGCTCACCAAAACTGACTACCCCTGTCAAAGATGATAACCTTGGGCAGCCCATCTAATCGAAAGAACTCCCAAGCAAAAATAGACGCCAGTTCTTTGGATGTGGGCAACTTCTTAAGTGGAATACAATGTGACATTTTCGAGAACTGGTCAACCAGTATAAGAATAACTGTGTTGCCCTGGGAGTTGAGTAACTCCACAATAAAATCCATAGACAGGTGGGTCCAAGGCCTCTCTCCACTGGGTATGGGTTGTAGGCCCACTGGAAGGTGTCGTGATGTCTTACTCTGAGCACACATGTAACAAGCGGCTGCAAAGGCGGCTATATCAGCATGGAGACTAGGCCACCAGAATTGTTGGGAAATGGCCCAAATGAGTTGATTCTTCCCAGGGTGGCCAGCTGATTTGGGAGAATGGTAAGTCTGGAGCAGGGCCGGCGCCAGCATAAGGCAGCCCAGGCGGCCAACTGAGGGGGCCAGAAGCGGGGGGCGCCAAAGCCAGGTGTTCTCCACAGGGGGGTGCCAAAGCCAGGGGTTCCCCACGAGGTGCTTATCCTAGTGCCGGTGGCTGGCCCTGCTTGCACCTGTACCCAGTTCAGCATACTGACAGGCGGTGCAGCACAGCCCTGACCAGGCGCCATTAACTTCACCCATTTTCCTTCTCCTGATTCGAGTCTTGGGCCAGCGCTGCTACTGCACTGTCTCCTCCTCTGCTAGATGGAGAAGGGCAGCGAGAGACACCCTTGGCTGGAAGACACCACTCAGCTTCTTTCAGCCCTCAAGGCGAGGATCGCTGGAGCCGAGTGAGTCGAGGGGGAGGAGCCTGGAGCCAAGTGTGTCAAGGGGGAGGAGCCTGGAGCTGAGTGAGACCAGTGGAAGGGACCTGGAGCTGAGTGAGACCAGGGGGAGGGGCCAAGGCCAGCAGATGACCCAGGAGGAGTGCGAGTGGTACAGGTACTACCACAGATGAAGATCTCACCATACTATCTCTGTGGAAGGTAGAGCAAGTAAACTGCTTCTAGATTTATGGTGTCAGAATCTTCCTGTGAATAATTATTTTTTCTAGTTCTGCCCTTGTGCCATGCCCGCTCTCTCTGACCAACTATCTCTTGTACCATGCCGAACTCTATGCCCATCTCTTGTGCCGTGCCTGCACTTTCTGCCCATCTCTTGTGCCATGCCCGTACTCTCTGCCCATCTCTTGTGCTATGCCTGTACTCTCTGCCAATTTCTTGTGCCATGCCTGCACTCTCTGACCAACCATCTCTCCTGCCATACCCCCACTATCTGCCCATCTCTTGTGCCATGCCCGTACTCTGCCTATCTCTTGTGCCATGCCCGCACTCTCTGACTAACCATCTCTTGTGCCATGCTTGAACTCTGCCCATCTCTTGTGCCATGCCTGAACTCTCTGCCTATCTCTTGTGCCATGCCCGCACTCACTGCCCATCTCTTGTGCCATGCCTGTACTCTCTGCCCATCTCTTGTGCCATGCCTGCACTCTCTGACCAACCATCTCTTGTGCCATGCTTGAACTCTGCCCATCTCTTGTGCCATGCCTGAACTCTCTGCCTATCCCTTGTGCCATGCCCGCACTCACTGCCCATCTCTTGTGCCATGCTTGTACTCTCTGCCCATCTCTTGTGCCATGCCTGCACTCTCTGACCAACCATCTCTTGTGTCATGCCTGCACTCTCTACCCATCTCTTGTGCCATGCCCAGCCCACACTCTGCCCATCTCTTGTGCCATGCCCACACTCTCTGACCAACCATCTTTTGTGCCATGCCCACAGTCTCTACCTTTCTCTTGTGCCATGCCCGCACTCTCTGCCCATCTCTTGTGCCATGCCCGCACTCTCTGCCCATCTCTTGTGCCATGCCCCCACTCTCTGCCTTTATCTTGTGCCTTGTCCCCACTCTCTGCCTTTCTCTTGTGCTATGCCCGAACTCTCTGCCCATCTCTTGTGCCATGTATGCAGTCTCTGATCATCTCTTGTGCCAAGCCCACATTCTGCCCATTTTTTCTGCCATGCCTGCACTCTCTGCCCATCTCTTGTGCCATGCCTGCACTCTCTTCCCATCTCTTGTGCCATGCCCACACTCTCTGCCCATCTCTCGTGCCATGCCCCCACTCTCTGCCTTTCTCTTGTGCCATGCCCCCACTCTCTGCCTTTCTCTTGTGCCATGCCCGCACTCTCTGCCCATCTATTGTGCCATGTATGCAGTCTCCGATCATCTCTTGTGCCATGCCCACACTCTGCCCATCTCTTCTGCCATGCCCACACTCTCTGCCCATCTCTTGTGCCATGCCTGCACTCTCAGCCCATCTCTTGTGCCATGCCTGCACTCTCTGCCCATTTCTTGTGCCATGCCCACACTCTCTGCCCATCTATTGTGCCATGCCTGCACTCTCTGCCCATCTCTTGTGCCATGCCCGCACTCTCTGCCCATCTCTTGTGCCATGCCCACACTCTCTGCCCATCTATTGTGCCATGCCTGCACTCTCTGCCCATCTATTGTGCCACACCGTAGTCTATGACCATCTCTTGTGCCATGTGGGGTGGGGTTTGCATTGTGGAAGGGAGGGGGTGGTAGGAGGAAGGTTGGTGGGGGGGCACCAAAATGCACCTTCGCCTAAGTAGGCAAAACTCCTTGCATCGGCCCTGGTCTGGAGCAAAGCAGTGCAGAGACTCTCAGGGACAAAGCAGCGGTCACAAGGTTTCGCAGGAGGAGAATGGATATGAGCGACAAGAATTCTGTCACCCAAAGGTGAAGTGAGACTGGTTCGAACAGTGGCCAGAATATGATCATGAGGTATCACAGGAACAGGAACCGACTCCATCTTGGAAGTGGAGGAAAACTGTTGCGGCAATGCATCAACCCTTACATTCGCCCTTACATACTTGGTACTGGATAAGAATGAGACCATGTAATTGAAGCTTGACAGTAAAAGAGTCCATTTCTCCCTTCTGGGAGATAAACGTTTTGCCTCAGACAAGAATGTGAGATTGTTGTGGTCAGTCAAAATGAGAACCGACACAGTGGTAACTTTGAGGAGATGCCTCCATTCTTTAAGAGCTAAAATGATTGCTAACAACACTGTCCCCAATCTCGTAATTGCATTCCGCAGGAGACAATTTCTTGGAAAAGTAGCTACAAGATAGCGCTCTCAGAAGTAGGATGTTGAGACAGAAGGGCACCAACTCCAGTCTCAGATGCATCAACCTCAAGAATGAAGGGTAATGTGGGATCAGGATGTGCCAACACAGGAGCTGAAACAAAGGCAGCCTTGAGAGACTCAAAGGCTTAAATGGAATTTGGAGACCAAATATGTGAGTTATCATCCTTTCTGGTCATATCAGTCAGGGGTTTGACCAGAGAAGGGAAGTTATGAATAAACTTCTGATAATAATTGGCAAAGCCGGGGGCGTGGCTAGCCGCGGAGTGGGATGGCAGCTTGATTCCCGAGCTCCGCTCCATAGCAGGGATATCCAGCGATGAACAGCAACAAGCTTCTCCCCTCTCCCCGGGAAGTGAGGGGAGAGCAGCGGGACAAGAACCGGCATGTCAGGGAGGCATAATCCGCCGCCACAACCGCGCCGCCTAACCGAGTATTTTGGCCCCATGAAACAGCGCGCCAGGAAAGATGGCGCTGGCCACAGTCCGCCCGCAGGAGACCAGCATGGCCGCATGAATAACACACAGCCTCACCACCAGGACTGTGCAGAGCTGCTGGGGATGAGAGATACAGAGGATACGCCAGACCCAGCAGAATCACAGCATGACAGAGGTAAGAGGCTTGCCTCGTCCCCATGCAATTCCCCTAACAAAACCACTCAGGCTAAAAAGTACCATGGGAATGCCTCAGGATCCACCTCTCACAGCCCTGCACATATATATACACTCGCAAATATACCTATGACTGACAACCCAGTCTCTGAAAGCATGCTAAAATCAATGTTGCTTACCCTGCAAAAAGATCTACACAGGGAACTGCAGCTATCCCTCTTCCAGGTACATGACAGGCTTGACTGCCTGGAAGATAGAGCAGACACAGCAGAGGAGCACATATCTAAAATGGGCAAAGCTCACAATGACCTTCTTGATGCACACGATCATCACTCAGATGAGATCCAAAAAATTTAATTGAAGCTGGCAGACCTCGAAGATAGGGTCAGAAGAAACAACACAAAATTCAGAGGGATCCCTGAGTCAGTGTCACCCAATGAGCTAAAAAAATACCTAAAGCAGCTCTTTACCACCCTGCTCCCCAATTTCTCTCCCCACGACTTGCTCATTGACTGGGCACATAGGATCGCAAAACTGGACCACCACCCAGCGGAGACGCCTAGAGATGTTCTGGCCAGAATCCATTTTTTTCATGTAAAGGAACAAATCCTGTACACAGCTAAGAATCTCAGACCCTTACCAGCGCCCTACTCTAAAATATTGCTGTTTGTGGATCTGTCACCAGCTACAATGGAATTACGCAGAGCATATACACCGGTCACCTCAATTCTACAGGAGAATAAAATCACCTACCGATGGGGATACCCCACCAAGCTCCTGGTTACTTACCAGCAAAAAAATGTCCCAATCTTATCATCTAAAGATGGCTACAAAAAACTGACTAACTGGGGCCTATTACCCATTCCTGTGGCCCCTCACCGGTCATGCAATCAGGATGCCTTTTCATCTCCTCCTCCTCAACATCAACTGAAAAAGGCAGATAAAACCTAACAAATACCCTAAGGTTACTCGTCCCCAGCTTAGAAATATCCCGCTAGGGCGAACTATTCAAATTCCACCTCTCCAATCTATAGTGTGCTGAGCACACTCAGTTAAACGTTCCATTGCAATATCTCACACAAAACGTACTCTGTGAAGTTTCTTTACTGTTTTTCGTTTTTTTGGGGTTTTTTTGTTTTTTTTTCATAGTTCATCTCTGATAGTGTGGAGTGTTCTTACCTAACGTTAATAATCTGTATTACTTATACTCTGAATTGCAACGATCGTTTGTCCTTTTTTCTTTTTTTTGTTGTTTTGTTTTGCTTTTTTTCCAGACTGCAAGAGCTACAGTATATAATCATTTGTTATAACTCTCTAAGCAAATTACTATCTAGTCACCAATCTATATAACAGGCAGCTGTATACAATACTATAGTCTCGCTCAACTCTTGCAAACCAACCTCAATCACCTGTAATAATGCCACTCAATGTCACATCTATTAACGCCAAAGGGCTTAACTCCCCTTTTAAGAGAAACCTTCTATGGAAAGAAGCATGTTCCCAACATGCAGACATATTATGCTGTAGTATTATATAGTATTGGGTGTATAATTAATTAGTAATTATTATAATGATGATGTAAGTACTCTTCTGCAGCAACCCAATTCTTCCAGAGAGATGCACTTTATTGACTTCCAACACAGAACAAAGTCCAAAGCCCACAGATGAGAAAAATCTGACAGAGGAAATATAATTTAGAGTCCCATTTTTCCTAGATTTGCGCCTTCATAGTCATACACAGACAAGACTATACTATAGACTGAACGCCATGTTATATTCACTAGACACTGAATGGCTGAGCAATTTGATTGGCCGTCTCCATTCAGGCCTTTGATATACTTTAGTCTTTCAGACAGACAACAACCCCCAGCCGTGAACAGCTGCAGTCATAAACCACCCCAATCTGCATTCCCGCATATCAACATCAAGTCCCCTTAGATATGTGTAATTCGATTAGATTAACATATACCACCTGAACACCCTTTGAAATGTTCAATTAGGTTAACAGGCCATACCTCACACACCTAGGTAGACTTGCATAAGATTAACACATCAAAGGGTCTTCAGCTGTCCCCTTGCTATGTTAAAATTCAGTTGGCTTGGACAAATCAACCATCATCAATCATCGTCATCGTACTGTATGTGTACATGCATATAATAATATAATGTCCCACATAAATCGGTGAACATATTACAACATATACCCCCACTTGGGTCGGTTCTAACTACTAGAACTGACCCATAAATCAAACAACAAAAAATATCATTACGATTTAAGGTACTGAATGCTTTACAATGGCTCAAATAAAATATGAAGTTGAAACTGGTTACATCTCTATTCGCCAGCCTCTAAAATATCCCCATGAAACAGTTATTAGATAATATAACTTTTAGACCATGACTGGAAAAGGATTCGGTAAACATCAATGGCCCATATAGCTGTTCGGCCTTATTATATCACATCAAGATTTTGAAAATTGCGCAAAGATGAGCTGATGTCACGGTGCATTCTTCGGTCTGACTTCCTCACATCTCTCACCATCTCACCGAAAGTAAACTTGGTATGCTCTGGGAGCTCCAATCCACATAAGTCCAGGATTCTCTCATCTCCAGGCTAAAGCTTTTCATTTTTAAAGATGCTTTTACACAAACATTCTACTTACATCTTTATAGTAAGAAGAACCATCAATGTACCAGCACTCACTTTCAAGGTCAAAAGGTTTGGCTATGGCAGTAAAAACTGTGCTGCAAACTATTTCCTTGCACTTGACATTCATGAGTCCATCTTGCAAGCATTTTACAATTCACATCTGCTTATTTCCTATTTGAGCAATGATGATCAGTTGTGTGCCTGTCAAGTACCAGAATTTGTCGATTGCCAGCCACAATTTGCTTTTGTAATTTGCTGTAGGCCGACCCCTCATTACCTTCAATAGAGCAGTTACTTGGATCATTCAGTCCATAATTCCACCTGAATGGTATACCAACATATACATATACCCCCACACGATGGTTCAGATAGAATCAGCTTGACATCAGTGTTTATCAGATCTTCTATCCAGACAAAGCGGCAGTGGAAATTCTTGCCAGTATCCTCACCATGAAAGGTAGAAAGGTCTTTTTCATCCATATATGTCATAGCCTTTAGCATATTATAAACAAATGATTAAACAAAGTCTCAAATCATGACTTCATCGTGATCATGAATTTCACTCACCCCTCTTATAAATTTAGGAAAACCACCCAACATACTATTCTACTCAGCCACCCAGTAATTTATGCTATGCCAAGACATTGTGCACCATCTCACCTTAAATGTTAAATATATTGATCAATACATATTATGTAATATGTACAGATGTTATGAAATGTATTTTCGGTTTAAATGATTCTCTTTGGTTTTAAGATAAAGTTTAAGAAATAAAACATAAAGAAATAAAAAATGAAAAGCAAAATATCAGGAAAAGGGAGAAAAAGTAAAAATTAGGGCGTTGAAGAAAAAAGAAAAAAAGGTCCATTGCTTGATGAATATTGAGAGAGTCTATGAATTCTTTATAATTCCTTGTTGTCTATTCAGCATTTCTCCCATAATTCTCCCCCACTAGCCAGCAATTTCAGACTGTGCTTCTGCTATTCACATGCAAACAAGTATCTCCGGACAAATATCTGAAAGACAAAACTCTCCAACAAAAACTCATTAGCAAGGTCCTTAAACGTTGTTTGAAGTTAAAACAAAGCTCTATTTACACGTTTACAGTTTGAAGCTAATTCACCCTCACTGCCAGAGAAGTGTCATTTGCATTCAAAAACAGATCTGGAGAATGTACATCTTGTACCCCCTTCAACTGCTCTAATAATTTATCACATTCCCTTCTCATCTTGTCATACTCAATCTTAAGGTGGTCATATTTCTGTTTTAACTGAGAAAACAGTATCCAGGCCTTGGACCTTTTCTTATTATTATTTTGGTCAGCTCTGTTTTTCACATTAATATCACCTACAGTCAGGTCCATAAATATTGGGACATCGACACAATTCTAATCGTTTTGGCTCTCTACACCACCACAATGGATTTGAAATGAACAACATGTGCTTTAACTGCAGACTTTCAGCTTTAATTTGAGGGTATTTACATCCAAATCAGGTGAACGGTGTAGGAATTACAACAGTTTGTATAAGTGCCTCTCACTTTTTAAGGGACCAAAAGTAATAGGACAGATTAACAATCATCCATCAATATTTCACTTTTTAATACTTGGTTGCAAATCCTTTACAGTCAATTACAGCCTGAAGTCTGGAACGCATAGACATCACCAGATGTTGGGTTTCATCCCTGGTGATGCTCTGCCAGGCCTCTACTGCAACTGTCTTCAGTTCCTGCTTGTTCTTGGGGCATTTTCCCTTCAGTTTTGTCTTCAGCAAGTGAAATGCATGCTCAATCGGATTCAGGTCAGGTGATTGACTTGGCCATTGCATAACATTCCACTTCTTTCCCTTAAAAAACTCTTTGGTTGCTTTCGCAGTATGCTTCGGGTCAGTGCCCATCTGCACTGTGAAGCGCCATCCAATGAGTTCTGAAGCATTTTGCTGAATATGAGCAGATAATATTGCCCAAAACACTTCAGAATTCATCCTGCTGCTTTTTTCAGCAGTCACATTATCAATAAATAAAAGAAAACCAGTTCCATTGGCAGCCATACATGCCCACGCCATAACACTACCACCACCATGCTTCACTGATGAGGTGGTATGCTTTGGATCACGAGCAGTTCCTTTCCTTCTCTATACTCTTCTCTTCCCATCACTCTGGTACAAGTTGATCTTGGTCTCATCTGTCCATAGGATGTTGTTCCAGAACTGTGAAGACTTTTTTAGATGTTGTTTGGCAAACTCTAATCTGGCGTTCCTGTTTTTGAGGCTCACCAATGGTTTACATCTTGTGGTGAACCCTCTATATTCACTCTGGTGAAGTCTTCTCTTGATTGTTGACTTTGACACACATACACCTACCTCCTGGAGAGTGTTCTTGATCTGGCCAACTGTTGTGAAGGGTGTTTTCTTCACCAGGGAAAGAATTCTTTGGTCATCCACCACAGTTGTTTTCCGTGGTCTTCCAGGTCTTTTGGCATTGCTGAGCTCACCGGTGCGTTCTTTCTTTTTAAGGATGTTCCAAACAGTTGATTTGGCCACACCTAATGTTTTTGCTATCTCTCTGATGGGTTTGTTTTATTTTTTCAGCCTAATGATGGCTTGCTTCACTGATAGTGACAGCTTTTTGGATCTCATATTGAGAGTTGACAGCAACAGATTCCAAATGCAAATAGCACACTTGAAATGAACTCTGGACCTTTTACCTGCTCCTTGTAAATGGGATAATGAGGGAATAACACACACCTGGGCATGGAACAGCTGAGCAGCCAATTGTCCCATTACTTTTGGCCCCTAAAAAGTGGGAGGCACATATACAAACTGTTGTAATTCCTACACCGTTCATCTGATTTGGATGTAAATACCCTCAAATTAAAGCTGAAAGTCTGCAGTTAAAGCACATCTTGTTTGTTTCATTTCAAATCTATTGTGGTGGTGTATAGAGCCAAAAAGATTAGTATTGTGTCGATGTCCCAATATTTATGGACCTGGCTGTATATTTGATCCGGTGTCTCCTCTCTGGGTGTTATCATAAGATATCATCTTCTGATCTTTATGTTCAGTATTTGTCCTAAACAATGTGGCTAAATCAATTTTGACAGCCTGCTCATTTGATTTTCTCCATAAATGGTCTGCTCTCAACAATATGTCTTTTAAATCATGAGGATTTGGGGTAACTA
The DNA here is from genome assembly GCF_042186555.1 of Aquarana catesbeiana. Lineage (NCBI taxonomy): Eukaryota > Metazoa > Chordata > Amphibia > Anura > Ranidae > Aquarana > Aquarana catesbeiana. The sequence continues at coordinate 489,778,875 of NC_133324.1, read as the reverse complement.
ATAAAATATTTTGTTTGATATCTTCATGCAATGCATCTAGAAACATAGTCATATGTATCAAGCCACCACGCTCAAATGCAAGATTATTACCGACCAATAATTCCATAATAGTTGCTATCCTGTGTGACAATTCATAGGGAGATTCATTATGCATTTGTTGGATCTTCCCATGAATAGTAACATCAGAACGTACACCATACAAAACACATAATAATTCCAGTAATATGTCCCTTGTCCTCAGAGGCTGAATACAGATCTGTTTAATTCTCATCCAAAGACCACTTCCTATAGAATGTTGCAAAACTCTTCTAAGTCAGATAGGTTGAAATTGTACATATCTCTGACCTGCTGAACGTCACAAAACCATTTTAAAAATCTGTTTAAATCATGGTAGGGAACCATTCCTATTTCTTTAAGAATTGTGTCTAATTCTTTTGGTTTCAAAGGCTTCATTACAAGCTGAACTTTACCTGTATTATTATTATTATTGTTATAAACTGTGGTAGTCACAGTGTGGGCAGCTGGTAATAAATTATCAGATTTAATATGAGGTTTTGTTTCATTTGATAGAAAGTTTGTGTCTGTATTTTGCCGCAGATTGCGGAATCCAAGATTTGATGCATATCTGAATTCTTGAGATCTCTTCTCTAGTTCCATAATTCTTAATTTTAATCTCTCATTTTCCTCTGATAATTCATCACAACGTTTAGATTTCTCAAGCAAAGCTCCCCCAATGGTAACTGCATGCAATTTTAAATTTACTGTCTCGGTGTCTGATTGGTTTTGTAACCTCTCACAAACATTGTTGCTATTATCAACTGCCTTCTGTAACTGGGTAATTTCCTCAACCTTACCCTTCAAAGAACTTTCCATTGTTAAACAGCAAGATAATAAGCCCTGTATAATACAAACTTTTCTTTTACTTTCTGAAATTTTGCTATCAAAGACATTTTTCTCTAAAAATTCCTTCATCATCGTCCACGTCTGCTTATATTTTTCTGGAATTTCATAAGGACCGCCATGGCGCTTAATACATTTTAATACCCATCTGTTAACTTTATCAGAACTGACACTAGCTTCACACTGAGTAAGCATTTTGACTATATTACTAATAATTTAAAAAAAAGGAAATATTTTACTCACCGCATTAATTACTCCTTCAGCTTCCAGTTCAGGTCTTCTGGTACATGACACAGTCCTTTTTTTGTTGTTTCCAGTCTCCAGAGAATAATTCTGGGGTTCCCAACTTGTTTAATTTTGTAGATCAGACTCTTATGTCACAACCAGACATTTGAGTCACAGCGCAGCTCTTGGTTCTTCATCAGACTTCTGTTCACCTCACAGGATTGTTGTCACCACCGACTTCTGTTACTAAGTTCGAAAATGCTCTTCTGGTCACTTGAACGGCACCAATGTAGTAATATAATGTATTGGGTGTATAATTAATTAGTAGTTATTATAATGATGATGTAAGTACTCTTCCGCAGCAACCCAATTCTTCCAGAGAGATGCACTTTATTGACTTCCAACACAGAACAAAGTCCAAAGTCCTCAGATGACAAAAATCCGACAGAGGAAATATAATTTAGAGTTCCATTTTTCCTAGATTTGTGCCTTCATAGTCATACACAGACAAGACTATACTATAGGCTGAATGCCATGTTATATTCACTAGACACTGAATGGCTGAGCAATTTGATTGGCCATCTCCATTCAGGCCTTTGATATACTTTAGTCTTTCAGACAGACAACAACCCCCAGCCGTGAACAGCTGCAGTCATAAACCACCCCAATCTGCACTCCCGCATATCAACATCAACAAGTCCCCTTAGATATGTGTAATTAGATTAGATTAACATATACCACCTGAACACCCTTTGAAATGTTCAGTTAGGTTAACAGGCCATACCTCACACACCTAGGTAGACTTGCATAAGATTAACACATCAAAGGGTCTTCAGCTGTCCCCTTGCTATGTTAAAATTCAGTTGGCTCGGACAAATCAACCATCATCAATCATCGTCATCGTACTGTATGTGTACATACATATAATAATTTAATGTCCCACATAAATCGATGACATATTACACCATATGCGTCCAAGAGACACACTTTTCAAGCACCAAAACACCATCCTGCACACATAAAATATACTCACATTACTTCTTCTCCAACAACAACAAAAAGAAATGTGGGGTAATGATAGAGATTAGTGCCAAAGTCTCCTTTGTCCTACATCATGTAGACACAGATGATGAAGGCAGATTTATAATTCCATCCGCCTCCATTGATAATCACCTCATGACTCTGGTGAATGTCTATGTACCCAACTTCCCAAAAAATTCTCTACAAAAACTCAAAACCAAACCGGACCCCTACAAAAATGGCGCATTAATCATCTGTGGTGACTTCAATGACACACCAAACCCCACACTGGTTTCTACCAACTCAGACAGAAGGAGGGCATCCGCCCTCTTAGTTCATAGATAATGAAGATCTATACGATCCCTGGAGGTGCATGCATGATGTTGAGCGCGACTATACTTTCTATTCTCACCTCAGGAATTCTTACTCTCGGATTGACCTTTTCCTCACAAACAAAAAAGCCTTATTGGCCACCTCAGAATCGCATATAGATCTCATCATGTGGTCAGACCACGCCCCAATATCCCTGAAAATATTTCCCCAATCTTGCCCATCCACTCACTCTCTATGGAGGCTAAACTCATCCCTCATAACCAATCCAAGATACAAAAGGGAAATTAAATCCGAGATTGAGAATTCCTTTAAGACTAATAGTGCATCTATCAGCGATAATTCTATGTTATGGTTATCCCATAAAGCTTTTTTACGAGATCTCCTCATCAGATGTAGTGCTCAAAAACGTAAAAGACGCTCAGTGGAAATAGATTCAATGATGCAACAACTCAAGTCTTTAGAATTAACAAATACAAACTCACCCAATCAGGCAAAACTTAAGGTGATCAGAGACCACAGATGCAAATCCTATTCCTTCAGCAACAAATCTGAAGCCTTTCTGGCCAAGCAAGTCAAACGTCAGCAAATGCGCACAAAAATCCCCTACCTCCTAAACACACAAGGGGCACGCATGACCAATCCACTGGATATAGCCAATACTTTTGTGTCCTACTACAATAAATTATACAATCTGTAAGAGGCAGAAACCACCACCCCACCAAGTCCCGAAGAAATAGAAGCCTTTCTCTCGTCCATACAACTTCCATCACTGACCCCCACACAAGTAGACACACTATCTACCCCATTCACACTAGACGAAATATGTAATGCTATTAAATCTCTCCCACTGCATAAGGCCCCAGGACCAGATGGGTTCTCTAATGAATATTATAAACACTTCAACAACATCTTATCACCCCACTTATGCACTACATTTAACCACTATGCTTCCACAGGAAAAATCCCTAAAGAATGCCTTGAAGCATTAATAGTGACCCTTCCCAAACCAGGCAAACCAACGGATGCTCCAGAGAATTATAGACCCATCTCCCTATTAAATACGGACACAAAGCTGTATGCAAAGATACTAGCTCTCCGGCTCTCCACAGTTATGAAACAACTGATACACATAGACCAAGTCGGCTTCATACCGGGTAGACAAACATCAGAAGGGACCCGGTGGTTTATAGACATCATTCAGTGGGTAGAAAACAATTGAGTGGGGGCAGGAGGCAGAGCCTAGCAGAGCAGACATGCATTGTTAGAGCTCCACACCGCTGAGGAGAGAAGAGAAGGACAAAGCGGAGCCTGCAGGCTCAAAAGGTATCCATTTGAACCTTTTTGCCCCAGGGAACAAACTGTGAAAGTTTGGGCAGAAAATATGGTACTGGGAGGAAACCGTGGCAGAAATAAAAATCAACTCACAAAGAGCTCACAGGCACTCGCTGCAGCTAAAGCAGCTCCAGTCACCTCACAAGATACAGCATCAGGGCGCTCTCACAGGCAGAAAATGTCACAGCAAGACTCTCCATTTGAGTCAGATACAGAACAAATCCTCTCACAAACTTCTCCACAAGCCTCCTCAGTATCCCCAGTAATATTATTACAATTTGAAAAGATGCTTCATAAGGCTTTAAAACAAACCTCAGACCAAATAACAAACAGCCTAACCAAAGAAATAAGAGAGCTGGGAAACCGCACCGCAGCCTTGGAAATAAAAATGGATGAAATTGAAATTACAACCCAAGAAAATATAACAGAATTGGAACAATTAAAAAAAGAGAATTTAATACTTCAAACTAAGCTTGAAGATTACGAAAATAGAGCCAGACGTTCAAACTTGCGCATAAGGGGAATACCTGAAACTGTGACAGACCTGCAATCTACTATTACTGCTCTATTACAAGAACTAAAGCCAGATATCCCTATTGAACGTTTAGAACTGGACAGAGTACACAGAGCCCTCACAGCCAAAAAGAAAGATGGACCCCCCACGTGATATAATCACAAAATTTCATTATTACAGAACGAAAGAACAAATACTAATTGCTGCAAGAGAAAAAAAGGAACTTAATTTTCAAGGACACAATTATCAAATTTTTGCTGACCTATCCCAACTTACTATTACTAAAAGACGATCCATGAAACCCCAACTAATGGAACTGCAACGCCACAACATTATGTATCAATGGGGCTTCCCCTTTTCAGTCAGATTTAACTACCAAGGTATAATTTACAGAAGCAGATCAGCAGATGAACTACAACAAACCCTTTTAAAATTAAATCTGACAGAACCCACAAGCAGCAACACTCCCACACACAGAAGAATAGCGTCATCTTCGCCTTCAGGCAGCACCCAGAAAATTTCAGAACAAAATGGGAATCATCATTCTCACAAAAGAGGCCGTTATGCCACATCATCCATGGACCAAGAAGATTCAATGGACTGACATCCTAATTCCTGATATCTCTTCATATATTATACTAAGAGATGGTTCTCTATAAAAAACCTATATTTATAACTGAATGTAACTGCATTCTGATAGTCACACACTGTGTGGGATCATGTTACATTCCAGTTATATTTCTTATTACTTCTGATTCATATAGCCTTAGAATATATAAGTGAAATAAGGAAATTATTGTTCAGTTATATATTATCAGGTAATAACAATAGATTTATTACTTTTTAGGACAAATATGTTCAATAATCCAGAAGTAATGGAAGCTTTTTCTTTCTTTTCTTAAAACAAATATATTATTACCTAACTAGTTCCTAGAATTATGTTTTTGTTTATTCTAATCTGAAGCAATACAACCTCAATTTTATGAGTTAACATATCTAAACAGTTACATATGAATAAAATATGTAATTGTTTACTCTAAAAGGGTTAAAATCCCAAAATAATTCAAACTATCTTCATCAATACCAAAGTTATTAACAGTACCTTTCTAACTGAATTATTTAGCCTAGGGCAAGACTAACCATATACAACCACCCTGGAATAAATAATTTCAACAAAAACTATATTCTGCACTCCAATTAATGAAACATCATTTTGATGTCTTTTGACATAGCACTTCTCTCCTGTAAGCGGAAGATCCGTGTACCCCCATTAGCCCTCCTCATTCTCCCAACCATATTATGTGGGAGTGTGACGAAGGCACTTATTCCCCTGAGAGAGATATTTATTCTCTTTCACGGGTAAATTGTGATTACTTGCAAAAAATAATTTATACAATGTATCATCTAATCTCATATGTTTTTTGTTTACTCTTTACTCCAGAATTGACTGGTTTCTTTTCTATCTATTCATCTCTTCAGTCCACACAGGTTGATCTGCGCAGTCAGCTCTGCATAACAAAAAGTAAGTCAAAACTATTTGATCTATTGCCATGGCAACACTGAATATACTTTCCCTGAATGTTCAGGGAATAAATGTCCCTCAAAAAAGGACCAAAGCCTTCCGTACTTTCCATAACAAGAAGGCTCACATAGTATGCCTCCAAGAAACACACTTCACCAAAGATTCTACTCCAAAATATATTTCTCCTTTTTATCAACAAATTTACACGGCTTCTGCCTGTACCAAGCAAAGGGGAACTCTAATTGCATTTCACCGATCCACACCATTCACCTTATCATCAGAAATTAAAGACCCAGAAGGTAGATACCTGATACTCATGGGTTATATAATGGATACAGCAATCACGGTGATTTCCTACTACGCTCCTAACAAACAACCTACACCATTCCTCTCACATATATTACAAGTGATTAATACACACAAAATAGGAACAGTGATAATGTGTGGGGATTCGAACCAGGTCCTCCTCCCATTTCTAGATAAATCACCTTTTACACCATCCAAAATAACCTCTAGATTACCTTTTTCTCAACTTCTTTCCAAATACAATCTGGTAGATTCATGGAGAGAAAGTAACCCAATGAAAAAGAAATTCACTTATTTCTCGCACCCTCATCAAACCTTCACCAGAATAGATCATATTTTTCTAACAATAGGAATGATACCAGAAATTATTGCATCAGATATAATTCCGATTCCGTGGTCTGACCATAATGCAGTATACACTACTATAGCCTCAGCCATACCAAAAGCGCATGACCCAACGTGGTACTTACCGGACATAATGCTCAAACACCCACTACATCAGATGGCCATTGAACAAGCTTTAAAGGTATACATATCAATTAATAATACAACAGACATCTCCCCAATAACACTGTGGGAAGCTCATAAGCCTGTCTTGCGTGGTACAATACAAAGACAAATGGCACTATTTAAACGGGAATGCAAAAATCTAGCAAAAAAACTAGAGCTCAATTTTAATGCAGCCTACATATCATTTCAAGATAATCCATCTCAGAGTACAAAATCTCATCTGGAAAAATCTAGATTGGAATACGATCTATTTCTCACTGAGTCAGTTGATAAATCCCTCAAACGCACCAAACACAATTTCTACATGAATACAAACAAACCAGGTACATATTTGGCTCGGGCATTAAATTCAACTAACAAATCTTTCAAACCAATACGTTTGAAATTATCAAAAAATGTTTACACTTGTAATCCAGTTAAAATAGTCCATAAATTTCACTCACATCTCGCAACTTTATACAAGACAAACAATGAATTTATTCCTACAGAAGCTGAATCCTTCTTCTCAAAAATAACCTTACCTGAGTTATCTCAGAATCAAAAAAGCAGTTTGGATGAGCCTATAACTATAGATGAAGTTGCTAACGCCATAAAAGACCTAAAACTTAACAAAAGACCAGGCCCAGACGGCTACTCGGCTTTATACTATAAAACATTCTCAGAAATACTCTCTCCCATTCTCACTGAAACTTTTAACAAACTTCTAGATGGACATTCTTTTCGGCAAGAAACACTAATGGCAATTGTTTGTATGATCCCAAAACCCCTTTCTGATGATACTTCCTGTGTGAATTATCGGCCTATCTCTCTGTTAAACCTCAATATTAAATTATTAGCAAAAATAATAGCAAAACGCCTCAATAGCATTATAGGAAAATTAATACATAGAGATCAAGTAGGCTTCATGCCAAATAGACAGGCAGGCGATAATATACGCAGGGCAGTGTTATTGGCACATATTGCTAAAAAACGGAAAATCCCTTTATGTTTTCTATCTCTCGATATTAAGAGGGCATTTGACACAGTATCCTGGCAATATATGCAATATTCATTACAAAAATGGGGTTTTGGACCCCACTTTTTAACATGGATCAAAGCATTATATAATAAACCCAAAGCCTATATAAAATATGCTGGATACAAATCTGAAACCTTTAATATCGAAAGAGGTACCCGACAGGGTTGCCCGTTATCTCCCTTATTATTTGCCCTTATACTCGAACCCATGGTCCAATACATCAGAACAAACCAAACTATAACTGGCATTGAAGTAGGAGGTATTACACACAAATTATGTATATTTGCAGAAGATATATTACTTTTTCTATCATCACCACAGGTCTCTGGTCCTAACTTAATACCAGCTCTTGATGGATTTGCAGCCCTATCCGGCCTTATGATTAATCCTAAGAAATGCCTAGTGCTTAATATTTCACTCACAAACATGGAATTGATCCCGGCTAGGGCTGCACTCCCATTCACATGGGCAGAAAAATCAATCTCATATCTTGGAATTCCTTTAACAGCATCTCATTCTGACTTATTCTCAACCAATTATCCTCCTGTATTAAGACAGATCACAAATCTAATAAAACAATGGTCGCAACTTCCTTTATCCTGGATAGGGAAGATTAATGCAATCAAAATGACTATTCTACCCAAATTGCTTTATCTATTCAGAGTCCTCCCTATTCCAATTCCTTCCTATTTTTTGAGAATAGTACAAAAAAGAGCAACTTCGTTTATATGGGGCTCTTCTAAACCACGTATACCTATACACACACTACATCTTCCCAAAAATAAAGGAGGCCTGGGATATCCTAATTTTACTAACTACTACAGAGCAGCACATTTGGCCAGTCTGTCCAAATACCATGCAAAACAGGAAATCCCATTATGGGTATTTATAGAGGCTTCAGAAAATGACCCTCTATTAATATCAAATTTATTATGGCTTGATCCTAAAGACCGCTTTAAAATTCATAATCCCATAACTAAACACTTCTTATCTCTCTGGGATAAACTAAAAACCAGATATCAGTTACAATCTCCACACAATCCTCTCCTTTCTTTTATCAGAAATCCGGCCTTTTATCCGGCATGGATCTACCCAAATTCTTTTAAAGCTTGGACAACATCAGGCATTCAGACACTAAATGACTTCATAGCATCTAAATCATTCCTTTCATTCCCATCGCTTAGAGAAAAATATGATCTACCAAACTCTGAGATATTTAGATATCTCCAAATCAAAAATTTCTATACACCATTCCTAAAGGGGGATACACCATTATCCCAATTATCCATTTTTGAATCAATCTGTACAAAAGATCCATTTGCTAAAGGTACAATTTCATCACTTTATAATCAATTATATGGAGTAGCAAATCTTAATAGACCCTCTTACGTTCAGAGGTGGGAGGAGGACCTGGGACGAACTTTAGAAGACACGGACTGGTCTAATATATGGCTCACATCTAAGTCATCTTCACCCAACATCTTGGCACTGGAGACAAATTATAAAGTCCTAACTCGCTGGTACCTTGTACCCGCTAGAGTGGCAAAATATTCACCTAATACCTCAGCTCTTTGTTTTCGAGGATGCCCAGAAATAGGCACATATTTACACATATGGTGGACGTGCCCAGTAATCCAAACCTTCTGGAAGGAAGTCTTCGTGATTGCATCTAAAATATTTAAAAAAATAATACAACCAGATCCATATTTAACTTTACTTAATCTAAAACCGGAATGGTTAACACTCTCTCAATTCAAACTTATGATCCAACTAATAACGGCTGCAAAACAAACAGTGGCCAAGGCATGGAAATCTCCTACATTGGTACTAGCAGAAACAATTCACAGAATGAATAATACAATGTCCCATGCTAAGATGGTAGCCATCGATCAAAATCAAATTCCAAAATTTGAAAAACTTTGGCATCCTTGGATAAAACAACAGTTCCTGTCAAATTTCAATGACTCTGTCCTGTTGCCATGGTAACAGATTAAATGACTTACAGAGACACCCATTCTAAGGCTTCAAAGAGAACTAAAAAGAATAATAAACTGACGAGCGGGACAACCTTGTGGACCATACCTCTACCTTTCAACCCTTTTTCTTCTTTCTCTTTCCTTTTCTCCACCTTACGATTAAAGCTCATTATCAGAATTTATTTGACCTATATACACTCTACTTGTAAACAATATGTATAATAGGTATAAATCATTTAAATACCTACAAAAGTAACTAAGGAAATGATATATATCTTTAATTTAGGTTTACGTGAACCCAATGTTTAATATTTGAAATTTCATGATATTTACCTATATAAACCCTACTGTAAAACAATGAGCTTACTTTATAGATCCTTGTAAACTTACTTTATGTATCTTTATGTATCTTTATAACATTGTATACTCAATAAACTTCTTTTGACAAGGAAAACAATTGAGTGCCTTCTCTGATCCTTTCTTTGGATGCAGAGAAGGCATTTAACAGAGTACAATGGACGTACCTGGGGGCGGTTCTACATAAGTTCGACATATCGGGCATACTCCTAAATGCCATACTCAGCCTATACACATTCCCAAGTGCAAAAGTGTGGACCTTGGGTGTGCTATCTAACTCTTTCAATATCACAAACGGCACAAGACAGGGCTGCCCAATGTCACCTTTAATCTTTGCTATGATTATGGAGCCCTTAGCCCAATGGATTTGTTCTGCATCCCAAATTAAAGGAATAAACATTGGCGCCACTGAACATAAAATCGGTCTTTACGCAGACGACAGGATAATTGCCATTACAGACCCAAAACAATCCATAACCGAGATTCAACATATTCTTGACCAGTTCAGTACAATATCTTTATATAAAGTAAATCATAGCAAAGCATTTATGCTTGCGATAGGTCTAGATAAACCAACCATACAACACATTTTAAAACACTCCCCATTCTCGTGGTCAAAAGACTCCTCCTTATCCTATCTAGGAATCCGCCTGATATCACCTAGCAAAAACATTTTGCGCACCAATCTGGCAGACCTTGTAGAAAAGCTTAAACAAATATCTAATGAACTGTATCACCCCTTGGTATCTGGGTCCATCGAAAAAAACAGCAGTAGAAATGACATAACCCAGAAATTGAACCTGTTCACGATGGAACTCTCACTTTTCCAACTTGCAATATAGGTTTTTATCTCTCAGCCTATGGGAGACATCTGTGTAGTGACTCTCTAGGGAATTAGAATATATGAGAATGTTGTCGAGATAAACCATCACACATTGCTGCAACATATCTCGGAGGACGTTGTTGAATTCCTGAAAAACTACAGGAGCGTTGCAAAGACTAAATGGCATTATGAGGTATTCGTAATGTCCTGTCCTAGTATTAAACCCAGTTTTCCATTTGTTGCCCTCCTTGATCCTCACGAGATTGTATGTCCCTCTCAGATTGAGCTTCATGAAAACCGTTGCTCCCTTGAGGTGGTCAATTAATTGCATAATCAATGGAATCGGATGCATGTTCTTATCCACTTCAGCCCCAGAAGGATTTGCCCACTTCCTGACCAGACCTTTTTTTGCGGTACGGCACTGCGTCGCTTTAACTGACATTTGCATGGTCGTGCGAAGTTGTACCCAAACAGAATTGATGTACTTTTTTTCCCACAAATAGAGCTTTCTTTTGGTGGTATTTGAACACCTCTGCAATTTTTGTTTTTTGCAATATAAACAAGAAAAGAGCGCCAATTTTGAAAAAAAAAATTATCGCAATAAGCGTATATTGATTGGTTTGCACAAAATTTATAGCGCCTACAAAATAGGGGATAGATTTATGGCATATTTATTATTAATTTTGTTTTACTAGTAATGGTGGCGATCTGCAATTTTTATTGGTACTGCGATATTGCGGCAGACAGATCGGACACTTTTGACACTTTTTTGGGACCATTGACATTTATACAGCGATCAGAGCTAAAAATAGCCACTGATTACTGTATCAATGTCACTGGCATGGAAGGGGTGAACATTAGGAGGCGATCAAGGGGTTAAATGTGTGTCCTAGGGAGTGATACTAACTGTGGGGGGATGGGACTGCCTGAAGGAGGAGACTGATCGATGTTCATACTTAGTATGAACAACAGATGTGTCTCCTCACCCCTGACAGTACGAGATCTGTCTGTTTGACAGACCTCCATTCTGTATCTCTCAGGAGTGATCACGGTTGCCCGGTGAACATCGTGGCCGCCGGGTAAGTGCATTGGCTTTGGCATCGCACCGCGTGTGCATCCCCTAGTGGTATTACAGTGTCCGACGTATACCTACGGCAATTTGCCCAGGTGAGCCAACCTGCCACAGTATAACTGAGGTGGCTGGTCACCTAGTGGTTAATCGCGATAAATCGATATAATCGATAAAAGGTCTCAGTTCTCCACTCTTCTTTTTCACAAAGAAGAAGTAAGCATCATCAGGAGATGAGGATTTGCGGATGAACCCTTGAGAAAGTGCGTCGGCAACATAGTCCTCCATGGCTTTATCCTACGAGACAGACAAAGAGGGTAAACCCAGCCACGAGGAGCCATGGCACCAGACTTAAGGTCAATTGCACAATCATACAACCAGTGTGGAGGCAAACTGCCGGCTTGACCTTTGTCAAACACATCACCAAATTCACGGTACTCCTCTGGCAGGGAGGAGAGTAAAAAAGTGCTCAAGACCTTAACCACTTTCTGAAAACATGTCTTACTGCACTGTGACTTCGGGCAGAGGTTCTTTCCTGGTTGCCAATCAAAAGAGGGGTTGTGCCTCTGTAACCAAGGATAACCAATATCCACCGGGTAATGGGGGGAGGAAATAACTTAAAATTGGATTATCTCATGGTAAAGAGCCCCTACGGCCATAGTCAATGGAATAGTGTCATGAGTCAGATGGGCAGGCTGCAGAGGTCTCCCATCAATAGCCTCAATGGATTGTGCGTGGCACGAAGCTGCAGCGGAATCGAGTGCTTAGAAACAAAGGCACTATTTATGAACAGGCCTGCAGCCCCAGAGTCAATTAGAGCCTGTGTCTCGATGGATAACTCAGACTAAGAAAGGGTAACTGGATCAAAAGGCTTATCCTTCAGGATAACTGGGGACGTAACAACACCACCTAAGGACCTCAGGTGCAAGCGTTTCCCGGATGGGTAGGACAGGACTTCAACAAGGGATCTGCCTGGCCACAATAAAGGCACAATCTCTCCTAAAGGCTGTCTCCTCTGCAGAGAGACGTGTGAAACCCAACTGCATGGGTTCTACTTCAGCGGCGGACTCCGCACCAGGAGGCATGGGAGGTGAGGGAGGCAAGAGTGGAACTGCAAAGCTCAGAGCCAAACGTACAGGAGGCTTCCGCAAATGATCCTTAAAGTAAAGTCTCTCTCGGAGTCTGGAGTCAATGAGAATGGCAAAATGTGATCAACTTCTCGAGATCTGTAGTCTGGAGCTGCTATCTCATCTTTGATATTATCCGAGAGACCATGAGAAAAAGCAGCCACGAGGAACTCATTGTTCCAAGTGACCTCTGCTGCCAGAGTACGGAACTCAATGGTGTAATCGGCAACAGTTCTCATAATCTGATGGACATGAGGCTCTTGGCAGCAGAAGTGGAGGATGCGGGAACCTCAAATACCCTTTTAAAGGAAGCCACAAACTCGAGGTAACTCAGGATTAGGGATGAGCCTAACACCCCCCGGTTCGGTTCGCACCAGAACCTGCGAACGGACCGAAAATTCGCACGAACGTTAGAACCCCATTGACGTCTATGGGACTCGAACGTTCGAAATCAAAAGGGCTCATTTTAAAGGCTAATTTGCATGGTATTGTCCTAAAAAGGATTTGGGGACCCGGGTCCTACCCCAGGGGACATGTATCAATGCAAAAAAAACTTTTAAAAACGGCCGTTTTTTCGGGAGCAGTGATTTTAATGATGGTTAAAGTAAAAAAAAAAAGTGAAATATTCCTTTAAATATCATACCTGAGGGGTGTCTATAGTATGCCTGTAAAGTGGCGCGTGTTTCCCGTGTTTAGAACAGTCCCTGCACCAAATGTCATTTTTAAAGGAAAAAATCTCATTTAAAACTGTTTGCGGGTTTAATGTAATGTCGGGTCCTGGCAATATGGATGAAAATCAGTGAGACAAACGACATGGGTACCCCCCAGTCCATTACCAGGCCCGTTGGGTCTTGTATGGATATTAAGGGGAACCCCGCACCCAAATTAAAATAAGGAAAGGTGTGGGGCCACCAGGCCCTATATACTCTGAACATCAGTATACAGGCGGTGCAAACAAGACAGGGACTGTAGGTTTGTTGTTAAGTAGAATCTGTTTGTCATTTTGAACGGGTACATTTTTAAATTGTTTAGCTCCAGCCAAAAAATCTTTTTTAAGCTTTTTGGAAAACATAGGGAAGGGTTATCACCCCTGTGACATTTGTTTTGCTGTATTTCCTCCTCTTTAGAAGATTTCACCTCACTTTTTGTCCTAATGACAAATGTTTTTTGAAAATTTGGGTTTTTTTGTGGAACAAGGACTGGAAAGCATCAGTGGAAAGGAGAAATGTTTTTCCCATATTAACTCTTACAGGAGAGAATTTCCCTTCCTAGGGGTAGATTTCATCTCACTTCCTGTTGTCTCCTTCCGTTTGCAAGTAGGAGTCGTTTGTAAGTTAGATGTTTGAAAGTAGGGGCCTGCCCTATATACTCAGCATAAATTTGGCCCTTAGGTGTTGTGGCCACAACAACGTAAGCCCTCACAGGGCCCTGCTGTGAAATATTAGATCAAAAATTGTAATTACATGCCCCTGTTGAACAGGGGCAGAAAAACTGGGCCTTTGGTGGTGGTGGTGGTGGTGCTGGTGCCACAACACTGTAAGTCCTCACTCGCTCTTGGTGGGGGCAGAAATGGGCCCTGCTGTGAAATATTAGATCAAGAATTGTAATTACATGCCCCTGTTGAACAGGGGCAGAAAAATTGGGCCTTTGGTGGTGGTGGTGGTGGTGGTGGTGCTGGTGCCACAACACTGCAACCCCTCACAGACACTCTAGTTGGAATGCAGGAACGAGCCCTGCTGCAAAGTATTGCATCAAAAATTGTAATTACATGCCCCTGTTAAACAGGGGCAGAAAAATTGGGCCTTAGGCACTAGTGCTGGTGCTACAACACTGCAACCCCTCACAGACACTCTAGTTGGAACGCAGGAACGAGCCCTGCTGCAAAGTATTGCATCAAAAATTGTAATTACACGCCCCTGTTAAACAGGGGCAGAAAAATTGGGCCTTAGGCACTGGTGCTGGTGCTACAACACTGCAACCCCTCACAGACACTCTAGTTGGAACGCAGGAACGAGCCCTGCTGCAAAGTATTGCATCAAAAATTTTAATTACACGCCCCTGTTAAACAGGGGCAGAAAAATTGGGCCTTAGGCACTGGTGCTGGTGCTACAACATTGCAACCCCTCACAGACACTCTAGTTGGAACGCAGGAATGAGCCCTGCTGCAAAGTATTGCATCAAAAATTGTAATTACACGCCCCTGTTAAACAGGGGCAGAAAAATTGGACCTTAGGCACTGGTGCTGGTGCTACAACACTGCAACCCCTCACAGACACTCTAGTTGGAACGCAGGAACGAGCCCTGCTGCAAAGTATTGCATCAAAAATTGTAATCACACGCCCCTGTTAAACAGGGGCTGAAAAATTGTGCCTTAGGCATTGGTGGTGGCGCCCAGAACCAAAAATGTTCTTTCAAGCTATCAGCGTGATGATTGAGGAGGAAGAGGATAATTACTCAGGGATAGTCACTCAGCATCAGCATAGGCAGTCTTTGAAGGGATCTGAGATTTAAAAAAACATTATTCGGTTACATCAGCATCAGGTGCTTGGTAGCTGGTGGTGATCCAAGACTGATTCATTTTTATGAAGGTCAGTCGATCGACCGAGTCGGTGGACAGACGCACCCTGTGATCAGTTACAAAGCCTCCAGCAGCACTGAATGTGCATTCCGAAAGAACGCTGGATGCAGGACAGGCCAGTAGCTCAATTGCATACTGTGCAAGCTCTGGCCAGTGATCCATCCTCAAGACCCAGTAACCCAGAGGATTTTCCGTGGGAAAGGTGTCCAAGTCTGATCTTGCCCCTAGGTATTCCTGCACCATGTAAAACAGACGCTGGCGATGGTTGCTGGAACCGATCATACCTTGGGGCTGCGGACCAAAAAATTGTCTGAACGCATCGGTCAGACGGCCACCTTCTCCACCGCTCCTTCTTTGACTGACCGAAGCCTCAGCAACACGTTGTCCAGAAACAGGAGTTTGTAACCTCCCAGTCTCTGGGAACGTGTTGCACAGACCTTTCTGCAAGGCCTCCCGAAGATGTTTCATCCTCTGCTCCCTCTGCGATGGCAAGATAAGGTCCGCAACCTTACCCTTGTAACGTGGATCAAGGAGAGTTGCCAGCCAGTATTGGTCCTTCTCCTTGATACCACGAATACGAGGATCCTTACGCAGGCTTTGCAGGATCAGGGAGGCCATGCAGCGTAGGTTTGCTGAGGCATTTGGTCCGGAGTCCTCTGGGTCACTAAGGACGACATGGTCCGCAGCCACCTCCTCCCAGCCACGTACAAGTCCATGTGTTTCTTGGGACTGATCCCTTAAAGACTGCTGCTGATGCTGAGTGCCAGGCTCCACCTCCACACTGACACAATCTTCCTCCTCCTCCTCCTCCTTCTCGTCCTCTTCCTGTGTGATCGGCGGGCATGCAGAAACACTGTCTGGATCAAGGGGGCCTTGAGAGCTAAGGAAGTCCTCCTCTTCCTGCCTCTGTTCTGCCTCAAGTGCCCTGTCCATTATTCCACGCAGCATGTGCTCCAACAGGTGGACAAGGGGGACAGTGTCACTGATGCATGCACTGTCACTGCTCACCATTCTCGTGGCCTCCTCAAATGGTGACAGGACAGTGCATGCATCCCTGATCATGGCCCACTGGCGTGGGGAAAAAAAACCAAGCTCCCCTGACCCTGTCCTGGTGCCATAGTCACACAGGTACTCATTGATGGCCCTCTGCTGCGTGTGCAGCCACTGCAGCATGGCCAACGTTGAGTTCCACCTGGTGGGCATGTCACAGATTAGGCAGTTCTTGGGCAGGTTAAACTCCTTTTGGAGGTCCGTCAGCCGAGCACTGGCATTATATGACCGGCGGAAATGCACACAGACTTTCCTGGCCTGCCTCAGGACATCCTTGTAAGCCCGGGTACCTGCCCAAGAACCGCTGCACCATCAAGTTAAGGACGTGAGCCAAACAGGGCACATGGGTCATTTGTTCTTGTCGGAGGGCAGAGAGGAGGTTGGTGCCATTGTCGCAAACCACCATTCCTGCCTTAAGTTGGCGTGGCGTCAACCACCTCTGAACCTGCCCCTGCAGAGCTGACAGAACCTCTGCCCCAGTGTGGCTCCTGTCCCCCAAGCACACCAGCTCAAGCACCGCATGGCATCTTTTGGCCTGCGTACTTGCGTAGCCCCTTGAATGGCTACGGAGCACCGCTGGTTCGGAGGACAAAGCACAGGAAGAGGCCATGGAGGAAGAAGAAGAGGAGGGGGTGGAGGAGAGAGGTGTGTCACAATCATTAGCATTTTGGAGGCGTGGTGGCGGAACAACCTCCAACACTACTGCACCTTGTCCTGCATCCTTCCCAGCTGCCAGCAGAGTCACCCAATGCGCCGTGAAACTTAAGTAACGTCCCTGTCCATGCCTGCTGGACCATGAGTCAGCGGTAATATGCACCTTACCGCTGACCGCCCTGTCCAGCGAGGCATGGACATTGCCTTCCACATGCCGGTAGAGAGCCGGAATCGCCTTCCGTGAGAAAAAGTGGCGTTTAGGTACCTGCCACTGAGGAACCGCACATTCCACAAACTCGCGGAAGGGGGCAGAGCCTACCAACTGAAAAGGCAGCAGTTGAAGTGCTAGCAATTTTGCCAAGCTAGCATTCAACCGCTGGGCATGTGGATGGCTGGGAGCAAACTTCTTTCGGCGGTGCAGCAGCTGGGGCAGGGAAATTTGCCTGGTACAATCTGACGTCGGTGTACCAAAAGCAGATTGCCCACAAGTACTTGGCTGTGACACACCTAATTCTACACCTTCATTCCTCTCAGTGCAGGTCTCAGAGAGGACTGAAGGTATAGTGGGGTTGGAGATCTCAGCTGATGAGGAGCAAGGAGAGGTCCTCTTTGTTCTTTGGTGTGGGTCTTTTAGATACGCTTGCCAACGAACTGCATGGCAGGTCAACATATGTCTGGTCAAGCATGTGGTACCCAAGCGGGAGATGTTTTGGCCACGCGAGATACGCTTGAGACATATGTTGCAAATAGCAGCGGTGCGATCTGATGCACTCGTCTCAAAAAAGGCCCACACCAAAGAACTTTTTGAATAACGAGCAGAGACTGCAGTGCCCTGCACATGTGGAGCTTTGGGGTGTGATGCAGTTAATGTGCTGCCCTTAGGCTGGCCCCTGGAGGGCATCCTGCCTCGTTGGTGATGTGCCGCCTCCTCCTCCTCCTCCTCTCTCCTATCAGGCACCCACGTTGAGTCAGTGACCTCATCATCCCCTCCCTCCTCATCACTGGAGCAAACCTGGCAGTATGCTGCAGCAGGGGGAGCATGACTGCCAGATTGCTGTCCTTCTTGGGCACCCCCTCTGTCTGCGCTCATGTTACTGCCTTCA
Source organism: Aquarana catesbeiana (assembly GCF_042186555.1). NCBI lineage: Eukaryota > Metazoa > Chordata > Amphibia > Anura > Ranidae > Aquarana > Aquarana catesbeiana. The sequence goes on along the minus strand of NC_133324.1, from coordinate 489,760,458 downwards.
TCGAGCTCAGTATCATCATCAGAGCCTTCCAAACGCTGGGCATCCTCCTGGAGCATGTGCCCAACACTGTGGTCAAACAGTTCGAGGGACTCCTCAGGAGGACATGGTGGGGCTAGGGAAGGAGTCACTGATGACATTGAGCCGAGGGAAGAGGCCGCTGCTTTGCCAGACAAAGTACCTTGGGCATGGGTGAGAGAGGATGAGGAGGATGAGGACGGCTTGGTCATCCACTCGACCAAGTCTTCCGCATGTTGTGGCTCAACACGGCCAGCTGCCGAAAAAAAGCCCAAGCGTGTCCCACGGCCACATGCTGATGAGGATGCACCGTCTCCATGACCAGCACTAGACACAGAGCCTGCTTGCCCTCTCTTATTGGCTTGTGACTGTCTGCCTCTCCTTCTTGGCCTTCCAGACATACTAATGGCTTGTAGCTGCACTAAGCTGGGATATGTATATATATATATATATATATATATGTACTGATACTGCAGCTAGCAAAATCAACTGCCTGCCTGTAGTATGAGAACACCACCAACCTTCTACAGGTAGCTTTAGCTGAACACTGTGAGGTGGACGCACCACACTAACTTGTAGGTTTAGCTGAACACTGTGAGCAGGACGCACCCCACTAACTTGTAGGTTTAAATGAACACTGTGAGGTGGACGCACCACACTAACTTGTAGGTTTAGCTGAACACTGTGAGCAGGACGCTCCCCACTAACTTGTAGGTTTAGCTGAACACTGTGAGCAGGACGCACCCCACTAACTTGTAGGTTTAGCTGAACACTGTGAGCAGGATGCACTGCACTAACTGTAAATAGTCTAGCTGCCTGACTGTGGTACTAATAGGATCAAAAGAACACCAGTAATTTTCTTCAGGTAGCTGTATATACTGTAACAAGACAAGCCTGCCTGTCAGTAAGAAGATAACAGGAACGGATCTAGCTGAACACTGTGAGCAGGACGCACTGCACTAACTTGTAGGTTTAGCTGAACACTGTGAGGTGGACGCACCACACTAACTTGTAGGTTTAGCTGGACACTGTGAGCAGGACGCACCCCACTAACTTGTAGGTTTAGCTGAACACTGTGAGCAGGACGCACCGCACTAACTTGAAGGTTTAGCTGAACACTGAGCAGGACGCACCCCACTAACTTTTGTAGGTTTAGCTGAACACTGTGAGCAGGATGCACTGCACTAACTGTAAATAGTCTAGCTGCCTGACTGTGATACTAATAGGATCAAAAGAACACCAGTAATTTTCTTCAGGTAGCTGTATATACTGTAACAAGACAAGCCTGCCTGTCAGTAGGGAGATAACAGGAACGGATCTAGCTGAACACTGTGAGCAGGACGCACTGCACTAACTTGTAGGTTTAGCTGAACACTGTGAGGTGGACGCACCACACTAACTTGTAGGTTTAGCTGAACACTGTGAGCAGGACGCACCCCACTAACTTGTAGGTTTAGCTGAACACTGTGAGCAGGACGCACTGCACTAACTGTAAATAGTCTAGCTGCCTGACTGTGGTACTAATAGGATCAAAAGAACACCAGTAATTTTCTTCAGGTAGCTGTATATACTGTAACAAGACAAGCCTGCCTGTCAGTAAGAAGATATCAGGAACGGATCTAGCTGAACACTGTGAGGTGGACGCACCACACTAACTTGTAGGTTTAGCTGAACACTGTGAGCAGGACGCACTGCACTAACTGTAAATAGTCTAGCTGCCTGACTGTGGTACTAATAGGATCAAAAGAACACCAGTAATTTTCTTCAGGTAGCTGTATATACTGTAACAAGACAAGCCTGCCTGTCAGTAAGAAGATAACAGGAACGGATCTAGCTGAACACTGTGAGCAGGACGCACTGCACTAACTGTAAATAGTCTAGCTGCCTGACTGTGGTACTAATAGGATCAAAGGAACACCAGTAATTTTCTTCAGGTAGCTGTAAATACTGTAACAAGACAAGCCTGCCTGTCAGTAGGAAGATAACAAGAACGGATCTAGCTAAACTGAATACAGTGTATATATATATATATGCAACACCTGGGATGCATATATATATACACAATACACTGTAAGTGCAGCTAACTGACTGACTGTTCTGCCTAATCTATCTAACTCAAATCAAATGTCACTGTCTGTCTCTCTCTCTCTCTCAATGAACGCCGGAACACACACTACACAGGGCCGCCGTGCAGGCGGCCTTATATAGTGTGGGGCGTGTACTAAATCCCCTGAGCCATAATTGGCCAAAGCCTCCTTGGCTTTGGCCAATTACGGCTCTCTGTTCAGGCGGCGCTGTGATTGGCCAAGCATGCTTGGCCAATCATCAGCCAGCAATGCACTGCGATGCCGCAGTGAATTATGGGCCGTGACGCGCCACACGAATTTGGCGCGAACGGCCCATATCGTTCGCAATTCGACGAACGATCGAACAGCCAATGTTCGAGTCCAACATGGGTTCGACTCGAACACGAAGCTCATCCCTACTCAGAATGATGGGTTTTTGCATCTCCTAATAGGGGGTTTGCGCAGGCCAATGCTCTATCTGAAAGCAAAGAAATGATGAAGCCTACTTTGCTTCTGTTTATGGGGAACGCCTGGGGCAGCATCTCAAAGTATATTCCAACCTGGTTGAGAAACTGTGACAGGAGAGGTTGGGAAACCCTTGTTTCAGCTCCCCATGCACTCCCTATGTCTAAGTCACCCTGTGTCCATTAGGGGCATAGGGTGACAGAAAATGTAGCTTGGATTACTTAAAATGGGACAGTAATATTTATCCACAATATCTCCCAGGATATATATAAACACTATCCTTGGTTTGTTTGATTCTGAACTTGACATGTTAATGGAAAGAGCTGATCACAGGCCTCTAAAACTGTGTAGGAGCTGGACAGTCTACTCCTGCAATAGTCAGTTGTCAACTAGGCTGAGGAGGGGGGAGATCATTGTTTGTATTGTTAATTGTAATTAGGTTGTTTGCTATTGTTTGAAGGTTTGCTGTGTTTACACTTATGATAATATATAATCTACTGTGTGAAGCTCGGTGACAAGTCTGACCTATAGTGAAATCTTGATTTATCACAGCAATGGCCGGGTGGGCATAGAGTCACCTCAGCTGCTTTAAGGGACTAGTTAACCATTTGCTGACCAGCCGCCGTCATTATATTGCATCAGATATTGCACAATCCCACGAGCCGTCGTAGCTGTATGCCGGCTTCTTTAAGCGGGACACCGCTGCACTGCGGGGGTGTGATCGCACTGTGGGGGTGCGATCGCAGGCACGAGAGCCAGAACAAGGACGTGTGTGTGTAAGCACAGAAATCCCTGTTCTGTGAGGAGAGGAGAGGCAGATTGTGAGTTAATACTAGCTAGGAACAACGATCTGTCATCTATAGTCAGTCCCATTTTCCCACAGTTAGAACACACACTAGGGAACACAGTTAAGCCCTTGATCGCCCCCTAGTGTTAACCCCTTCCTTGCCAGTGACATTTACACAGTAATCAGTGCATTTTTGTAGCACTGATCGCTGTATAATTGTCAATGGTTCAAAAAATGTGTCAAAAGTGTCTGATCTGTCCGTCATAATATCATAGTCCTGATAAAAATTGTAGGTCACCGACATTACTAGTAAAAAAAAAAAAAATAATAAAAATGCCATACATCTGTCCCCCATTTTGTAGACGCTATAACTTTTGTGCAAACCAATCAATATATGCTCATTGCGATTTTTATTACCAAAAATATGTAGAAGAATACATATCGGCCTAAACTGAGGAAAAAATTAGCTTTTTTAAAAAAAGATTGGGGATATTTATTATAGCAAAAAAGTACAAAATAGTGTGTTTTTTTTCAAAACTGTTGCTCTTTTTTTATTTATAGCGTAAAAAATAAAAACCGCAGAGCTGATCAAATACCACCAAAAGAAAGTTCTATTTGTGTGAAAAAAAGGACATCAATTTTGTTTGGGTACAGTGTCACAAGAACAGGCAATTGTCAGTTAAAGCGACGCAGTGCCGTATCACAAAAAATGGCCTGGTCATTAAGCAGCCAAATCTTCCGGGGGTGAAGTGGTTAATTCTGTTTCTGGTTACAGTTTGTATTGCTAAGGTAATATGACCAGAGGGGGAGGATGTCCTCCTGGTGTATATATTTGGTTGAGTTTGTTCCAATAAACATTCCATTTTTCAAGTGTCAGAAACCATAAATCAGACCGAGAGAGAAGTACAGTTAAATCACACTTGTTTAATAATAAAAGTAAATAGAACAAACGTAGTTAAAACATAGCCAGAACAGATAGTCAGACAAGCCAGAAAGTCAGGAAGCCAGGGAACAGCGTGGTGGAACAGCAAGCAGGATTTGGAGCCAGAAGGAATGTCAGTCAAGCAAGTCTTTAACAGGAAAGTAGGAGATTGACTGACGAGTAGGATATAATCAACAGGTGAGTCACTGTGGAGAGGTAGGAGCTGGCAATTAGCTGACAGCTGAGTGGCCAGCTCAGAGAAGAAAGGGCTGAGCCCAGTCCTGACAGTACCCCCTCCTCAATGACCCCTCCCCTTCGGAGGACCACCAGGCTTGAGGGGAAAACCTGTATGGAAATCACGGAGGAGGACAGGGGCATGTGCATCCAAGGATGAGACCCAAGAGCGTTCCTCCAGACCGTACCCTTTCCAATGCACCAGGTACTGTATGCGCCCATGGAACCTATGGGAGTCAACAATGGACTGTACTTGCACTTGTACATACTCCTCATGGTTCTCAACCTGTACGGGGTGAGGACAAGGCACCAAGGTGGTAAAGCAGTTGCAGAACAAAGGTTTTAATAAGGAGACATGAAATGCATTAGAGATATGCATATTAGAGGGAAGGTCTAATGCATAAGCCTCTGGGTTAATCCTGTGAAGAATACAGAAAGACCCAATAAACTGAGGTGTGAACTCCAGAGAGGGAACATGAAGTCAGAGGTTGCGAAATGACAGCCAGACCCTGCCCCCAACCTAGTAGGAAGGCACAGGCAGGCATCTGCGGTCAGCATGGAGTCTGTACCTATCATTAGCATGTCGCAAAGCCTCCTGGACTTGTGCCCAAGTGGAACAAACACCACGGAGATGCTCCTCTAATGCAGGAATACTTTGCGGAACAAATGAGTCAGGCAACATGGAAGGTTGGAAACCATAGTTCGCCATAAACGGGGACTATCGGGAAGCAGAATTCAAGGCACTATTGTGAGAAAACGTCGCCCAAAGTAAGAGGTCTGACCAGTTGTTATGATAGTCAGAAATATAGCAATGTAGGAATTGCATCAAGGACTGATTGGCTCGTCCTGCGGCCCCATTGGACTGTGAGTGATACGCAAAGGAGAAAGCAAGCTGAATTCCCAACTGTGCACAAAAGGCTCTCCAGAACCGGGACACAAACTGACTACCCCTATCCAAGACAATCACCTTGGGTAGCCCATGTAAGCAAAAGATCTCCCCAGCAAAAATGGAAGCCAGTTCCTTAGAAGTGGGCAACTTCGTAAGTGGAATACAATGAGACATTTTCGAGAATCGGTCAACCACCATAAGGATAACTGTGTGGCCCTGGGAGTTGGGTAACTCCACAATGAAATCCATAGACAGGTGGGTCCAAGGAGGCCCACTGGAAGGTGTTGTGGAGTCTTACTCTGAGCACACATGGAACAGGCAGCTACGAAAGTGGTTACATCAGCATGTAGACTAGGCCACCAGAATTGTTGGTAAATGGCCTAAAAGAGTTGATTCTTCCCAGGGTGGCCAGCAGCCTTGGAAGAATGCTAAATCTGGAGCATGGCAGTACGGAGACTCTCTGGGACAAAGCACCGGTCACAAGGTTTTTCAGGAGGAGCATGGACCTGAGCAGTAAGAATTTTTGTCACCCAAGGGGGAAGTGAGACTGGTGCGAACCGTAGCCAATACGATCAGGAGGAATCACAGGAACCGAAACCGACTTTATCTTGGAAGTGGAGGAAAATTGTCATGACAAAGTGTCAGCCCTTACATTCTTAGTACCGGGTAAGAATGAGACAATGTAATTGAAACTAGACAAGAAAAGAGCCCATCGCGCCTCCCTGGGAGAGAGGCATTTAGCTTTAGACAAGAATGTGAGATTTTTATGGTCAGTAAGAATGAGAACCGGCACAGTGGTACCTTTGAGAAGATGTCTCCATTCTTTCAGGGCTAAAATGATCGCTAACAGCTCTCTGCCCCAATCTTGTAATTGCACTCTGCAGGTGACAATTTCTTGGAAAAGTAGCCACAAGGATGCATAGAGCTCTCAGAGGTAGGACATTGAGACAGAAGGGTGCCAACTCCAGTCTCAGAAGCATCAACCTCAAGGATAAAAGATAATGTAGGATCGGGATGTGCCAACACAGGAGCAGAAACAAAAGCAGCCTTGAGACTCTCAAAGGCCTTAATAGACCAACTCTGTGGGGTACCGTCCTTTCTGGTCATATCAGTCATGGGTTCGACCAGAGACGAGAAGTTACAAATAAACTTCCGATAATAGTTGGCAAAGCCAAGAAAACGCTGCAGAGGACGTAAACCCACAGGTCGGGGCTACTGAAGAACTGCTGAAAGTTTATCTGGGTCCATCGAAAAACCAGCAGTGGAAATGACATAGCTCAGGAATTTAACCTGTTCATGATGGAATTCGCACTTCTCCAATTTACAATAGAGATTGTTCTCTCTTAGTTTCTGAAGCACACGACAGACATCTGTGTGGTGGCTCTCTAGGGATTTGGAAAATATGAGAATATCGTCGAGATAAACCACCACACATAACTGCAACAAATCTCGGAGGACACTGTTAATAAATTCCTGGAAAAAAAGCCAGGGCATTACAAAGGCCAAAAGGCATTACATGGTACTCATAATGGCCTGTCCTGGTATTAAACGCAGTTTTCCACTCATCGCCCTCCTTAATCCTCACGAGATTGTATGCCCCTCTCAAATCAAGCTTCATGAAAACCGTTGCTCCCTTGAGGCGGTCAAATAACTCTGTAATCAATGGAATCGGATAGGCATTCTTAATCGTGAAATGATTGAGACCCCTATAATCAATACAAGGTCTCAGTTCACCACTCTTCTTCTTCACAAAGAAGAAATCAGCACCAGCAGGAGGCGACAATCTGCGGGTGAAACCTCGAGAATGTGCGTCTGCAACATACTCCTCCATGGCCTTATCCTCCAAGACCAACAAAGGGTAAACTCGGCCACAAGGGGGTATGGCACCAGGTTGAAAGTCAATTGTGCAATCATACGACCGGTGTGGAGGCAAACTACTGGCTTGACCTTTGTCAAAGACATTACTAAAATCGCGGTACTCCTCCGGCAGGGAGGAGAGTGAAGAGGTGCACAGGGCCTTGGCTACCAGAAGGAAGCATGTCTTACTGCATTGTGGCGACCAGGAGAGAACCTCAGCATTGAGCCAATCAAAAGAGAACCTCTGCAACCAAGAATAACCAATAACCAGCTGAAACTTAGGTGAGGAAATAACTTGGAATATCTCATGGTGAAGAGCCCCTACGGCCATGGACAATGAAACAGTCTCATGAGTCACATGGGCAGGCTGTAGTGGTCTCCTGTCAAGAGCCTCAATGGCAAGTGGAGTGTCACGTAGCTGCTGCGGAATCAAGTGCTTCGATACAAAGGCAACATCAATGAACAGACTTGCAGCCCCAGAGTCGATTAGAGCCTGTATCTCGACAGACAACCCAGCCCAAGAAAGGGTAACCGAAACCAGGGACTTATCCTTCTGGATAACTGGGAATGAAACAATGCCACCTAAGGTCTGTCCATGACAGGACCTCAAGGTTCGGGCATTCCCTGGACGGGTAGGACAAGACTTCAAAAAGTGACCTGCTTGGCCACAATAAATGCACAATCATTCCCTCCTCCTAAGGGCTCTTTCATCCGCAGAGAGACACGTGAAGCCCAAGTATATGGGTTCATCTTCACTGACCGACTCGGTACCAGGAGGCACGGGAGGTGAGGGAGGCAAGGGTGGGACTGCAAAGCTCAGAGACAAATGTACAGGAGGCTTCCGCAAGCGCTCCTTAAAAGAGAGACTTTCTCTGAGTCTGGAGTCAATGAGGATGGCAAACGTGATAAACTTCTCCAGCTCAGTGGGTATATTTCGGGCTGCTATCTCATCCTTGATGGCATCCTCATTGTTTCAAGCAACCTCAGAGTACGGAATTCAATGGTGTAATTGGCAACAGTTCTCATACTCTGATGGACATGAGGCACTTGGCAGCAGAAGTAGAGCGTGCAGGAACATCAAATACCCAAAAATACCCTTTTAAAAGAAGCCACAAACTCAGGGTAACTCAAGACAACAGGTTTTTGCGTCTCCCAAAGAGGGTTTGCCCAGGCCAAGGCTCTCTCAGAAAGCAAAGATAGCACAAAACCTACTTTGTTTCTGTCCATGGGAAATGCCTGGGTCAGCAAGCATCTCAAATTATATCTCAGCCTGGTTGAGAAACCCTCTGCATTGGACTGGATCGCCCCCAAATTACTGGGGAAGTGGAGCAGAACCAGACATACCTCTCACAGAGGTAATACTAGAGGCGGTGCCTGCACAGAGACTGGAGCAGCAGCAGGGACGGCCTGCAACACAGGTTGTACCAGAAAAGCCACAGTGGGAGATTCCAGGTGAGCCGTTATGTTTTTAACGCTATGGCAAACTGATCCATGTGGTGATCCTGCTCATCCAGTCTAGAAAAAATATTACTAACAAGTGGATTGACTGCATATTCTGAATCCATGGCCTTCGCCTACTGTCAGAAACCATGAATCAGACCAAGAAAGAATTACAGTTAAATCATACTTGTTTAATAATAACTAGAACAAACTTAGTAAAAACATAGCCAAAGTTTGGTAACCAGAACAGATAGTCAAACAAGCCAGAAAGTCAGAAAGCCAGGGAACAGTGTAGTGAAACAGCAAGCAAGATCTGGATCCAGAAGGAATGTAAGCCAAGCAAGTCTTTAACAGGAATGCAGGAGATCTCTGTGATGTTGACCAAGGCAAAGGCAGAGATCAGCTGGGCTGGACGGCTTGAGTAGGCAGGACTGACGAGCAGGATATCATCAACAGGTGAGTCACTGGAGAGAGATAGGAGCTGGCAATTAGCCGACAGCTAAGCAGCCAGCTCAGAGAAGGAAGGGCTGAGCCCAGCACTGACATCAAGCTGTGTAACTGAGCTAGTCTCGTCTGGATCTTGGTTACAATATTTGGCTGTAAAATCTGATATCTGAAGGCCCAAATTGGAGGAAGCAGTGTACTTATGGAAGCACTCAAGTGGAGTGCGACGGGATCCATTACAGAAACCTTCTGCATCGAACTGGATTGCCCCCAAATCGCTGGGAAAGTGGAGTGGAACCAGACATACCTCTTATAGAGGTAATAGTCGAAGGCGGGTGCCTGCACAGAGACTGGAGCAGCAGCAGGGACAGCCTGCCCCACATGTTGTACCAGAACAGCCACAGTGGAGGGATCCAAGTGAGCAATGCGAATCAGGAGCATCTGTAATGCTATGGAAAACTGATCCATGCGGTGGTCCTGCTCATTCAATCTGGAAAAAATATTACCACTAGGTGGATTGCAGGTATCTACTGAATTCATGGCCTTCGCCTACTGTCAGGATCCATGAATCAGACGGAGACAGAAAATGCAGTAAAAATCACTCCTTTTAATATAATGGTAAAAATGGTACAAATAGTAAATATAGTCAAAAAATAGCCAGGGTTCGGTAATCAAAATGGGTAGTCAGTGCAAGCCAGTAAATCAGGAAGCCGGAGATCAGCATAGTCTGAGACAGCAAACAGGATCAGGAACCAGAAGGGACATCAGCCAAACTAGTCTTTAACAGGAACACAGCCGAGAATCTTCAGATATGTTGACCAAGGCGAAGGCATGGAAGAAATGAACCAGGCAGTTTAAATAGGCTGGCTGATGAGCAGGAAGTGATCACCAGATGAGCCACTGTGGAATGATGCGTGCTGGCAATTAACTGAAAGCTGAGAACTGAGAAGGGAGGGCTGAGCCCAGCCCTGACAAGAAGGTAAACTAGGAGCAGCTTCCATGATTGTAAAGGATAAAAGGATTTTGCATTGCACTAATGTGCATTGAGTGAAGATTGTCCAATGATTTGAACAGGATGTCAATGCAATGCACCACAACAAACTAAAAATTGACACATTTAAGTACTTGAGTATTGGCAGCGCGGCACATATTTATTTTACTTAAACCTAAAATTGCAAAACCCTAGGAATTTAGGGTGTTAAATTTCTGTATAAAATGAAGAAGCCTACTTATTTTTAAAAATAGTGAATACATTTTTACATTTTATAAATAAGTCAAATGTAATTTTGTTGAAGATTTTGTACCTTCTTTCTGGAATTAGGCCACTGTAACTGTGCTACTTGCATAAATCACTATTTTTTGTGGATAAAGTTGACAGACTTTCATTGAAAAAGCAAAACATATTGAGCATTGTCACATCTAGGACACTGCCGAATATGTGATTCTGATAGGGCATCAGCTAGCAAAATCATAGGGAACTCATACATTCTTGTAAGGTAAATGGCATCATTACTATTTTGTCCTACAGCAATAGGGATGAGCCGAACACCCCCCTGTTCAGTTTGCAGCAGAACATGCGAACAGGCAAAAAATTTGTGCGAACATGCGAACACTGTTAAAGTCTATGGGTAGCGAACATGAAAAATCAAAAGTGCTCATTTTAAATGCTTATATGCAAGTTATTGCCATAAAAAGTGATTGGGACCCGGGTTCTGCCCCGGGGGACATGTATCAATGCAAAAAAAAGTTTTAAAAACGGCCGTTTTTTTCCGGATCAGTGATTGTAATAATGCTTAAAGTGAAACAATAAAAATATAATGTTCCTTTAAATATCGTGCCTGGGGGGTCTCATTAGTCTGCCTGTAAAGTAGCGCATCTTTCCCATGTTTATAACAGTACCACAGAAAAATGACATTTCTAAAGGAAAAAATGTAATTTAAAATTTCTCGCGGCTGTAATGCATTGTCGGATCCCGGCAATAAAGATATAAATCATTGAAAAAAATGGTGTGCCCCCCCAGTCCATTACCAGGTCCTTTGGGTCTGGTATAAATATTAAGGGGAACCCCGTGCCAAAAATACCAAAAAAATGGTGTGGATGCCCCCCCAAAATCCATACCAAACCTTCAGGTCTGGTATGAATATTAAGGGGAACTCCGCACCAAAATAATAAAAAAATGGTGTGGGGGTCCCCCAGGCACTATATACTCTGAACAGTAGTATATATACTATACGGCCTGCCCTATATATTCTGCAGAAAAATTTGCCCTTAGGTGTTGGTGGTGCCAGAACACTGTAGCCCCTCACAGTTACTCTTGCTGGGTGCTGAAAGGGCCCTGCACTGAAATATTATAACAAAAATTGTAATTACATGCCCCTGTTAAACAGGGCTAGAAAAATTGGGCCTTTGGTTTTGGTGGTGCCAGAACACTGTAAGCCCTCACAGTTACTCTTGTTGGGTGCAGGAACGGGCCCTGCTTTGAAATATTGTATCAAAAATTGTAATTACATGGCCTTGTTAATTAGGGGCAGAAAAATTGGGCCTTGGGTGGTGGTGATGGTGCCCTAAACCAAAAATATTGTTGGAAGCTAGCATCATCAAGATTGAGGAGGAATAGGATAGTCAGCATAAGCAGTCTTCAAGGGATCCCAGCTTCATAGCAAATTCAATCACTTACATCAGCATCAGGTGCTTGATAGCTGCTGATCCAAGACCAATTCATTTTTATGAATGTGAGCCTATCAACAGAGTCTGTGGACAGGCGCTGTTAGGTACCTGGTAGTTGATCCCGACTGGTAGAAGAAGACCTCTCCTAAGCGCTGGTTCAGGAGCCACTGAAGTGGGAACAGTGGTCTCTTGAGCACAGTGGGTAGAAGTGCCTGTTGCGGGTCCTTGCGGTGGCTGACACAGGAGCTGGGAAGACGTCCCTCCAGGATGGCTGGGCTGTGGATGCAGGCAGGTAGAAGCTGGTTAGCAAGCAGGCAGGTAGAAGATATGGCCGCAGCAGAACCTGGAGCTGGAAGAGCAGACTGGAACAGCATCACAGGACACAGGCAAAGCAGAGTCAGACAATCCGTTTGGCAGGAGATCAGGCAAGTATACTAGCTAGCGAACGTGCGGGCACGCACGGGAGTGCGCCGGCACCCCCCTGTGGAGAATTCAGCTGAACTGCCCTGGAAAAGCCCCTCGTGTGCATGCGCGCACGCATGTTCGCCCGACAGGCACCGGCACGTCCCCAACAAGCGCACTCTTTGATCCGTTTCAAACCCTCCAGCAGCACTGAATGTGCGTCCACAAAGCACGCTGGAGCAGGCCAGTAGCTCAATTTCATATTGAACAATTTCTGGCCAGTGGTCCATCCTCAAGACCCAGTAACCCAGTGGATGCTCTGTTGGAAAGGCCTCTAAGTCTGCTCTTGTCCCTAGATATTCCTGCATTATATAATGCAGATGCTGGTGATGGTTGCTTCAACTGATAAGACCTTGGTGCTGAGGACTGAAAAATTGTTTAAAGGCATCGGTCAGCCGGCCACATTCTCCACCGATCTTCTTCTGACTGAATGAAGCCTCAGCAACACGTTAGCCAGCACCAGGAAATGGTAACCTCCCAGGATCTGGAAATGTGTTACACAAACTTTTCTTCAAGGCCCCCCGGGTAGACCTATAATTTCTGGTAATGGTGCCATTACCAAAAATTTGTCCAGAGTTGTGGACGAACAACTGAGACCCTTTGTCACTGCTCTACCCTCATATATTCGTGTCATGTGTCTGGGGACTCTATACTGGCTACCATAGATGTGGAAGCCTTGTATAGTTCTATGCCACACACTAAGGGGCTTGCCTGTATCCAAAAAGTACTATTACAGACTAGTGATCACCAAGAATCAATTTTCAATGAATTTATTTTGCTAACGCTGGAACATATATTGAAACACGTTTTCTCCTTTGATGGCAGGCATTTCCTCCAGGTGCGGGGGGTGGTCATGGGCACATGTTGTGCCCCTGCCTATGCCAACCTCTACCTGGGGGAATGGGAGTGGACTCTATTTGGGGATGAGGGCTTCTCTATGTTCCTGTGCCACATTCTTATGTGGAGCAGGTACATAGATGATGTCTTCATCCTCTGGGACAGTCCAGTGGACTTACTTCATGAGTGTTTAGCGACCTTGAACCATAACAAGTTTAATCTTAAATTTACTATGACATCAAGTAGTTCTAGGGTTACATTTCTAGACGTCAAAATGTATAAAGATTCTGGCAACATGTTATCTTGCAAGCTTTACCCAAATCTACTGCAAGTAACACAATCTTACACTTCTCAAGTTTTCTTCCCAGGCCTCTTGTTACTTCCATTTCATAAAGCCAATATTTGCATATCAAACGCAACTGCTCTAATGAAGAAGATTATAAACAGGAGGCCGAATTGCTTCTAGGTTACTAGAAAGAGGTTATGGTCACAGGTATCTTAAAAGGACATTTAATCGTGTAGCCACCAGGAGTAGACACAATCTGGTATTTTCTAAAAATAAAAACAAAAGGGACAAATCTGGATCTAAGGAAACTACTAGAATTATTACTACCTATTGCAATTAACATCTCAAGGTTAAACAGATTCTTAGTAAATACTGGCACCTGCTAACCTCAGATCCCAGTATAGGTCCCTACATCCAAGCATCTCCCCCTAGTTACATACAGGCGAGCTACATCTATGGGAGATATTTTGGTCCAAAGCTAATTTAGAGGCCACTGGGTTTGAATGAAGCCTTTGAGAGAGACATGTGATTTACAATGCTCTCTGTGTATTTTGTTCCATATCTAACCCACCATGTGGCTATTCTTTATCTTTAGCCTATGATACACAGGTCCACGTTGGGTCCCCCTGCCCCTTTCTTTTTGCTCTTTCTCCTCTTTCCTGCCCCGCTGACTGTTGACAATTTTCCAGTTATACAGTCCTCCATTTTGATGCGTTTTACATCTCTGTTTTTGCACTTCTTGTGTTCTGCTGTTCTATATTTGATGCTATTTCATCTTTAAAGGTGTGTTGTGCTTTGTATCATTGACATTACTGTATACTGTCATGATTTAATGTATGTGAACTTATTGTTGCTTTCTCTCCATTTCAGGCATCCTCTCTCATCTTTGTTATTATTAAATTTATTGCAATCACCATGATTTTAATAGGGAGGGAGAGAGAGAGACAGAGAGAGAAAGGGGCAGAGAGAGACAGACAAAGAGAGAATCCATAGTTAAAGCACACTGCACTCTCTTCTCTCACAAAATGGCTGAAATAGTTAATAATGTACATGTTTTTCCTGCATTGTGAACATTTGGGAGGGTCTCCTGAGGTTATTTTCAAAAAACTTTCTAACCTCAACTGCTGCTAAACTCTGTATGTAAAAGCTGTTAAATGGACATTTTTCACTGTCGTTTATCAGCTGTCAGTTTCCAGCATTCAGAAGAGGTTTTCAACTGCCCCATGTACATGAGGCCTTAGGCTTCATGTGAATGGGATGTTGTTCAACCTCTCCTAAATGATTTAACTTGACAGCTAGAAACTGGCGTCTAAAAACAGCCGTTTAGCCACTTTTACATGCTGCGTTTTGTCGCGTTTGCGTTTAGAAGCGTTTGCAAAAAAAATTATTATTATTTTTTTTAAATAGCCAAAAATGAAAAACACCTGTAAACGAAATGCGGCTAAACACGAGTTACCGAGTTTAGCCACGTTTAGCCACATTTGGCTTTTGAAATGCCTCTAAACACAGCTTCTGAATGCATTTTTTTTGGGTTACAAAAAAAGCCTCTAAATGCAACTGTCTAGAAATGACTATAAATGAACCTGTGTACATGTACTGATAAGATAACATAGAGGAGAGTTCAGGAGCAGTTGAAAAAAAAAAGCCCAACTGCTCCTAAACGTCCGTTTACCAGCAGTAGTGTAGATGAGGCCTTACTCATTATTTTCTCTCTGACTCTCACTGGCAGCCCTGTAACCCCCTCTTCTTTTCATCCTATCTTACCAATGTTCAACAAATTGTCAGTAATGGGGAGTGGTATCCCACAAAAATGACTATAAGTAAAATGACAATGGAGAGATCATTTGAATTGTTCAATATAAGCTCATTGTCTTCTCAATCTAAAGATCTCTTTGGAGAGGTCACACACTTATGATGTGTTAAATTTCATCATTTCTATATATATCACAGGCGGACCAGATAAGATGTCCCTGGGAGGGCCTTTATTTGTTTCTTAGGGCATTATGGGGACAAGTTAACAAGCTTTTTTTCATAAATGTGACCTCCCTCTTAGCTCTTAGTGGGGATTATAGAGGAGACCATGGTCAGTTTCTCTTCTCTGCCATGGCTCTTTTACATCCTCTCTTTTATTTCATGTGTCTTTTGTATTATGTATGAAGGTTTTTGAAGGTACAGAGCTTAGCGCAAATTGTTCGCTGCTCTGCTTTGTACTGTTTGTTCTTAAGGTTTCAAATGTTCAAAAAAACAATTGAAACAGAAATGTTACTGTAAAGGAAATTTGGAAGTTCTGTATATATAATTGTATTCTATTTTGTATGTATTGCACACTGGCCTCACTGTGCACATGGCACTAATAATGTTTTCAGTACATGTTTGCATTCTTTCGAGTCCTTATTAGAATTAATCTGCCTATATTACGCTCCTTGTTACCATAAACGTACAATTGTAATATTAATGTGATACCTACGTAATCATGTGTATAAAAACCTTCAATTGTGTCATAATAAAGCAGAACAGTTATTTGGAAAGATGCGGAGTGTATCTTTTGTGTCTGTTCCCTACTGCAGTAGTTATTATTAATTTGGAACACCTAATCAATATGAGGATAGGAGTTGCCTATCTATAAAATGGCAAGGTCAGTTACTTTGCTACATTATATTAAAGTGACCCTTCCTGCAGGTGGACTGTATGTTAGATCTGTATGAACTTTGGAGTTTGATGGGTTGTAGGAGGACACATACATACAGTATATTTTCAGCTTTTTAACAATAAATGCCTACAACACTCAAATCTATCTAAGTTATATTTCATCTTAATATATTATAAGGACAGTGTCAAAGAACCAACATCGCAAGCAGTATTCATTACATATAGTATATAAGTGAAAGTGAGATTGGTATGGAATAATTTAGTGGAGAAAGTATATAGGTATAAAGGCCGAGTCCTCATTACAATTCCTATCAGGTCTTTTTACTGTACCTTTGATTTATTGCCTGCGGCTCAGGATATGTTCTGCAAGGAATACTTGCTACAATGTCATTTTGTCTCTGCTGTTGCTATCTCCGGGTATGTGGAAATGTCTTACTTTATGCAAAAACGCAACAGGGGGAATGTGACATTGACAGGTAGTGAACAATGGTTCCAGTAACAAGCTTATTTAATGCTGGTCTAGACTTAGAGCCTGGGCACGTTAGTGCAGTACATCACCTCACTTTGTATTGATCTATGTCGACATCCAGCGCATTCATATGAGGAATAAAGTTTGACTTACAAACATGTTTGTACACTTCTCTATAGTCTGTAACTTCTCAAGTTGGAATGCTACTTTGCTTTGAAAGAAAAAAAATTAAAATGCTTTAAAACAGAGCATTAGAAAAGATTAAAACAATGCAGATATACTGTATATTCACTAATAAATGTATTTTAAATAAATACAGCTAGTATAAGCACCTAAATCATTATTCATATTGGTTTTTATTTTTTATTTTAAATTAAATCTGCACAGTTGGAATTGGAAGGAAAACTTAGCACTCAGTTTAGGCCAATATATATTCTTCTACATATTTTTGGTAAAAAAAAATCACAATAAGAGTATATTGATTGGTTTGTGCAAAAGTTATAGTGTCTACAAAATAGGGGATAGATTTATGTCATTTATTTTTAATTTTTACTAGTAATGGCGGCGATCTGTGATTTTTATCAGGACTGCGACATTGAGGCAGACAGATCGGACACTTTTGACACTATTTTGGGACCATTGACATTTATACAGCGATCAGTGCTAAAAATAGCCCTTGATTACTGTATAAATGACACTGGCAGGGAAGGGGTTAACACTAGGGGCGATCAAGGGGTTAACTGTGTTCCCTAGGTGTCTTCTAACTGTAGGGGGGATGGGACTGACTAGGGGAGGAGAGAGATCGGTGTTCATACTTAGTATGAACGCACAATTTCTCTCCTCTCCCCTGACAGAACTGGGATTTGTGTGTTTACACACACAGATCCCGGTTCTCGCTCTGTGACAAGTGATCGCGGGTGCCCGGCAGTCATCGCGCTTCGGCGCCCGACAGTGTGTCGTCTTAAAGGAGCGAGATACAGCTACTGTGATTTGCCCACCCAGGAGCAGTGATTTTAATGATGCCTAAAGTAAAACAATAAAAATGAATAATTCCTTTAAATATAGTACCTGGAGGGTTCCTTTAGTCTACTTGTAAAGTGGTGCATCTGTACCATGTATAGAACCTGCTGCAGCAAAACTGTCATATATAAAGAAAAAAAATTAGATTTAAATTGATTTTTCCTGCAAGCTCTCTTTATTTTGTAAACAACGGCTTGGGGAGCCAGTCTGTATGATGAGACCACAATTTAGTGCACTACTCAGAACAAGATTGGAGATTTTTTTGGCGTATTCTGGTGTCTCTTTGGCAGACTTTGTATGGAAATAAAAAAATTTTGCACCACAGTGAGAGAGTCTCTAATGCGAAAAAGCCAAATTATAGTACACTCAAGCCAAGATTAACAATTTTTTTTAATAAAGTCTAGTGTATTTTTCGCAGACTTTGGAGGTTTGAAAGTGGGTCTCTTGAAAACATAAGATATCGCTTTTAAGCTTAAGGGCTTCTTTCCAAAGCGCTGATCTTTTATCTGGGTAGTTTAACCCAGCAGGGAGATGATTAGATAGTACCTTAAGAGCCCCCCAGTTGGTGCATGAGGGACTGGGTACAGGTGGTGAGGTTCTCCGGAGTGGTGAGGTTCTCTGGAGTGAGACTGATGCAGCCGTCATGTTGAGGGCGAGGGAGTTTCCTGATGATGGCCCATTGATTGGCTGAAATGCTTCAAGCTTGATCGCGTCATTGCGACTCATGTCCGCCTATGAAATCTTCCGGGAATTGAGCCGTACTGCAGTCAGCATTTACCAACACTTTGTGAGCTGATTTCCCCTAAACAATCACCTGTTATTCGCACCGGGTGTCAAGACGATAGGCTCTTTAACATGTGAATGTAATCGCATTTTTTATTTTACTTAATACATTTCTCAATGGTTTTATGCAATGAGGTTTCTCTGTTATTTACATACATGAATATGAGGTACATCCAGTGCAAGAGCCGCCAGCAACAGATTCTTCCAGGGGTCTCCCCACATGCTTGAATGACCATACTAGCGATAGTTGGTCAACACTTAGGGGTGAGTGCACATCCATGTGGGGCACCCAGTCTGAGCACAAGTTTTTTTGGAGCACTAATGTTTATTATTGAGCACGAGCACTTATGAAAACACAAATATATTGGGACTGAGAACGACTTTTTATATTGATGTTTATTTCACCTAGCATGGTGATTTGTTTTCTTTTTTGTGTTGTGGGCAAGGTGTCTTCCAAATGAGAGCACTTTTCAAACTTTAAGGTGGACCTTAAGCAGCAAGAACAGGAGTGAAAGAAAAAGTCAATAGAAAATAACAGTAAACCAACAGTGCGGTAGTTGTGTAATAAAGGGGATCCCAACAGGATCTGCACATTATAACTGGGGGTAAACTTGTGGGCTATAAGCTCCATAGTGCCAGGGGATTTTGTTGCTTTGAAAGGATATGCGCCTGCGGTTATGTGTTGTTCTTATTGCATCATTTGTGGGTCACCAGGTTCCAGTCATTCTGGGTGTCCAGATTGGGTGAGAGGGATTGTTCTGGGGGTTCATGATCAGTTAGAATATCTCAGGATCGAAGAAATTTTAGCCCTTCATCAAGAGAGGAAATCACAGTGGAAGATCTATTGTGTGTAATGGTCAGCTTGGTAGTATATCCACAGAAATCCCAGAGGATGTCACGAGATTGTGACGAAACCGGTAGGAGGAGCTTGATCGGCTGACGTGTGAGGGATCAGGAAGTGTTTTGCAGAGCAGGCACAGGACTGGGTGAATGCTGTGAACCTGGGCTACAGAACCGGACTTCAGGTGACACTATCACCTCTCAGCATACCAGTATATTATAAGTGTGTTTTAATAATTGGAAATGTGAGTGTAAATGTATGTGGAGTCTAAGTTGCAATTAAACCTTTTTAAACAATATCATGCTATTGTACACCTCTGTTGTTTTCTGTATGTGATATGTATGAGGAGGCTTCTTGAAATACCAGGAGTAGTGGCTGTCAGTCTGTGTTATTACCAGGAGAAGGAAGTGATCTGTATTTGAGTTAAATAGCCACGG
The DNA here is from genome assembly GCF_042186555.1 of Aquarana catesbeiana. Taxonomy (NCBI): domain Eukaryota; kingdom Metazoa; phylum Chordata; class Amphibia; order Anura; family Ranidae; genus Aquarana; species Aquarana catesbeiana. Next base: position 489,740,888 of record NC_133324.1, on the reverse strand, counting down.
GAGAAAGGAATTACAGGAGGATCTTTCAAGCTGCTGATATAAACTATAGGCTTATTTATAAAGCCCTTATGGTGAGGGTACACCTGGTGGAGGGTGTGTGCACACTGCATGAAGACACTATTATCAACTATTATTACCTGTTTTACGCTACTATAATGGACTGTTGTTGTTTACTATAATACATCATTAAGGATTGTGTGCAATACACGGTGCACTTTGCACTTTATTTTGGACTTTATATGTTTATTTTATTTGATCATTTATTATTTACTTTTTGTTTCACAGGATATATATATACTGTATATATACATATGTCACTTCATATATATATATTTGTACTGTAATTTGTTATATATTTATGAGTAATTAATTGTTACTAGCGCCGCAAATTGTGTAATTTAAATTTGTTATCACATTTGGGGAAGTGTGGGGAGTGTTGGCAGCTGTCTTTAGTTTAGTTTAATTTTCATTTTCATTTTCACTTTTAGTTTTTAGCTAGGCAGCTCACAAGGTTTTTACACATTTGTATTCAGCTATATAGCATGCTGTGGTTTTGCAGAGCCTTGGTAATGGGCAATACAGCCTTGCGCTTTTGCATAGTATATTGAGACAGGTCTGCAAGATTTGAATTGCAGCGTATTTAGTAGGAGTTTGTGTACTCTTACGAAATGCCATCATAAGCTGATCCTTGACATGGTAAAAGTATACCCTCATCAAAGGCTTGGGTAAGCGATGGGTCCTATCTATTATTAGGGATGAGCTTGATGTTCGAATCGAACGTAAGTTCGACTCGAACATCGGGTGTTCGCCCGTTCGCAGAATAGCGAGATCACAGTGCATTGCTGTATGATGATTAGCCAAAGGATGCACCTGACCTGCATGCTTTGGCCAATCACAGAGCGCTCTGCTGAGAGAGCCATAATTGGCCAAAGGCAGGGTGCCTTTTGCCAATCATGGCTCAGGGGGACTAAGTCCAAGCCTTTAACAAGGGGGCTCCCAGATCCCACCCCCCATGTGAATAAGTATGGGGTACATTGTACCCCTACCCAGTCACCAAAAATGTGTCAAAGTAAAAATGACAGCAGACAGGTTTTGACAATTCCTTTATTAAAATTATGGCGCCGATGGTCCAGAGAAAAAAAACACAGAAAAACTCTGCCTCCTTGGGAGGTGTCCCGCCGACTGCAGTCTTTTCGCAGTGACAGCTGTTATATAGGCAAGGGTTGGGCCACCCGATGACAAAACCGGGTGACCCTGCCCCCTTCTGACGTCATGTGAGATCAGAGGGGGCAGGGTCACTTGTTTATGTCACCGGGTGGCTTCGCCTTTGCCTATATATAACAGTTGTCAAAGCGAAAAAATGGCAGTCGGCGGGACAACTCCCATAGAGGCAGAATTTTTCTTTTTTCTTTTTTTTTTTTTTTTAATAAAGGAATTATCAAAAACTGTCTCCTGTCATTTTTACTTGTTGGCACTTTATTGGTGAATGAGTAGGGGTACAATGTACCCCATACTTATTCACAACTTATTCACAAGGGGGGCCAGATCTGGGGGCCCCCTTGATAAAGGGGGCTTCCAGATTACGATAAGCCCCCCCGCCCACAGATCCCCACAACCACCGGGCAAGGGTTGTGGGGATGAGGCCCTTGTCCCCATCAATTTGGCCGAGCTGGAATTTAGATGCTGGGCATGTGGGTGGCAGGGAGTGTATTTTTTTCGATGCAGCAGCTGGGGCAGAGAAAATTGCCTGCTATACTCTACAGCTGGTGGTGTTCTGCAGGGAGATGTGCTGTAAGGACCTGTGACACCCTTTGCTATACCATGACCCCTGTCAGTGGAGGCTACTGAGAAATCATGAAGTATAGGGGGATAGACCGGAAAGGTGAGGAGTGAGAAGGAGCAGAATTGTGTCCCTTTTGCATGGCTTTTAGGTGCTCTTGCCAACGGGCTGAGTGGTGGGAGGTTAAATGCGTTTGCATGCATGTGGTACCCAAATGGCTGGCGTTTTTGTCACGCTTGATCTGCTTGCAGCAGAGATTGCAAATTGCAACAGTGTGATCAGCTGCACATGTGCTAAAAAGGCCCACACAGCTGAGCTGTGGCAAGTGGGCTGGGAGATAACAGCTGCACAATCTGATGGAATAGGATGGCTGCTCTCTATTTTTCCCTGATGGCTAGCTCTGGAGGACATCCTGCCTCGTTGGGGCTGTGCCCCCCCTCACTTTCCTCCTCTGCTCTATCTGGCACCCAAGTCACATCAGTGACCTCATCATAATCATCCCCTCCATCCTCATTATCACTGGAGCCAACCTAGCAATACGTTGTGGCTGGGGGTACATGACTGCAAATTTGTTGTTTATCAGTGTTTTCCCCTCTCTGTAAGCTCATATTACTCCCTTTCTCAACCTCAGAACCAACATCAGAAACATGCAATGCCTGGTCATCACCAAGAAGCAAGTGGCTGACGCTATGTTCAAATAATTCAGCTGATTCCGTGCATGATGCTGGAGCTATGGCAGGAGTAGCTGTGGATAAAGAGGCAGAATAAGCCAATCTGGCAGCTGCAATGGACTGCACACTAGTCTCAGCTTGGGTGATAGAGGATGACGATGAGCCCAAGCATGAGTTGCTGCTGAACATTGGCTGTTCGTCCGTTCGACAAACACCCAAATTATCAGGGCGTTTGACCTTTTGTTCAGCCCGCAAAATGACCACAATGCACTGCACCACTGCCCAGTGCATTGGAAGCCCTGATTGGCTGAAGCAATGAAACATTTGTCCAATCAGGGCACACAGCACTGTCAGATCCATGATTGGAGAAAGAAATGATAACTCTATCCAATCATGGCTCATTGCTCTTAGTCCGCCCCACACTATAAAAATATTCTCCCCATAGCGGGCATTTGTAGTGTGATATTGGCATGTGGAAAGATAGAACATGGCTCTTTTCAGTGCTACTAGTGAGTTAGTGTGCAAGAGTGTGCTATTCTGATTCTACTGCCAGTGTAAAATATAATAATGTGAATCTAGTGATAGTTCAGTGTGAGTTTAGTTTGACCATTCATTTTTACTTTGGTGTCACTTTTTGTTAGTGTAGTGTAGTGTTTCTCAACTCAAGTCCTCAAGGCGCCCCAACAGGTCATGATTTCAGGATTTCCCTTAAATGAAATGGCTGTGGTAATTACTAAGGCAGTGAAACTGATCAAATTGCCTGTGCAAAATAATGGAGATCCTGAAAAGGAGAGGACTGGAGTTGAGAAACAGTGGTGTGGTGTGACCATTCATTTTTACTTTAGTATCAGTTTAATTTGTCAGGGCAGGTTTCCTGCAGGTCAGGGCAGGTTTCCTGCAGTATATATCAGTGCGTTACTGCACGTTTAATGCAGTATATATTATTGCATAACCGTACATTTAATGCAGTACATATCAGTGCATTACTACAGGTTTAATGCAGTATATATCAGTGCATTACTGCACGTATAACACAGTATAGTTGATTGCGCTACTGCACGTTTAACGCAGTATATACAGTATCTCACAAAAGTGAGTACACCCCTCACATTTTTGTAAATATTTTATTATCTCTTTTCAAGTGACAACACTGAAGAAATTACACTTTGCTACAATGTAAAGTCGTGAGTGTACAGCTTCTATAACAGTGTAAATTTGCTGTCCCCTCAAAATAACTCAGCACACAACCATTAATATCTAAACCGCTGGCAACAAAAGTGAGTACAACCCTAAGTAAAAATGTCCAAATTAGACCCAAAGTGTCAATATTTTGTGTGGCCACCATTATTTTCCAACACTGCCTTAACCCTCTTGGGCATAGTTCACCAGAGCTTCACAGGTTGACACTGGAGTCCTCTTCCACTCCTCCATGACAACATCATGGAGCTGGGGGATGTTAAAGACCTTGTGCTCCTCCACCTGCCATTTGAGGATGCCCCACAGATGCTCAATAGGGTTTAGGTCTAGAGACATGCTTGGCCAGTGCATCACCTTTACCCTCAGCTTCTTTAGCAAGACAGTGGTCATCTTGGAAGTGTGTTTGGGGTCATTATCATGTTGGAATACTGCCCTGCGGACCAGTCTCTGAAGGGAGGGGATCATGCTCTGCTTCAATATGTCACAGTACACGTTGGCATTCATGGTTCCCTCAATGAACTGTAGCTCTCCAGTGCCAGCAGCACTCATGCAGCCCCAGACCATGACACTCCCACCACCATGCTTGACTTTAGGCAAGACACACTTGTCTTTGTACTCCTCACCTGGTTGCTGCCACACACGCTTGACACCATCTGAATCAAATAAGTTTATCTTGGTCTCATCAGACCACAGGACATGGTTCCAGTAATCCATGTCCTTAGTCTGCTTGTCTTCAGCAAACTGTTTGCATGCTTCTTGTACATCATCTTTTGAAGGGGCTTCCTTCTAGGACGACAGCCATGCAGACCAATTTGATGCAGTGTGTGGCATATGGTCTGAGCATTGACAGGTTGACCCCCTATCCCTTCAACCTCTTCAGCAATGCTGGCAGCACTCATACGTCTTTTTCCCAAAGACAACCACTGGATATGATGCTGAGCACGTGCACTCAACTTCTTTGGTCGACCATGGCGAGGCCTGTTCTTAATGGAACCTGTCCTGTTAAACTGCTGTATAGTCTTGGCCACCATGCTACAGCTCAGTTTCAGGGTCTTGGCAATCTTCTTATAGCCTAGGCCATCTTTATGTAATGCAACAATTCTTTTTTTCAGATCCTCAAAGAGTTCTTTGCCATGAGGTGCCATGTTGAACTTCCAGTGACCTGTATAAGAGAGAGAGAGCGATAACACCAAATTTAACATACCTGCCCCATTCACACTTGAGACCTTATAACACTAACGAGTCACATGACACCGGGGAGGGAAAATGGCTAATTGGGCCCAATTTGGACATTTTCACTTAGGGGTGTACTCACTTTTGTTGCCAGTGGTTTAGACATTAATGGCTATGTGTTGAGTTATTTTGAGGGGACAGCAAATTTACAGTTATACAAGCTGTACACTCACTACTTTACATTGTAGCAAAGTGTAATTTCTTCAGTGTTGTCACATGAAAAGATATAATAAAATATTTACAAAAATGTGAGGGGTGTACTCACTTTTGTGAGATACTGTATCAATGTGTTACTGTATGTTTAACGCAGAATATATCAGTGCGGTACTGCACATTTAATGTATTATATTTGAGTGTGTTACTGCACATTTTATGGCGTATATATATTTGAGTGCGTTATTGCACATTTATTGTAGCATATATCAGTGCATTACTGCACGTTTAACGCAGTATATTTGCTTTCCATTGATTAAAGTGCATCCACGTACACATTTACACATCTTTATTACATTTTATTATTAATCGCCCCACCCCCCATCATGTCTGGGAGGACAACAAGGAGAAGCAGACGTTCCCATGGCACTATGAGGGGACCAGCAGGGTCTGTGTCCACAGGCAAAGGTAGACGTGGTGCATCCTCAGGCAGGGCATCATTTCCTCTGTTTAGTGATGTTGCCCGTGCCATCCAGCCACAACATGCAGAGGAGGTGGTGGACTGGCTTACTAAACCATCATCATCCTCCTCATCCTCCATCACCCAAGCAGAGACTAGTGCACAATCCACTGCAGCTGCCAGAGTGGCTTACTCTGCCTCCTTGTCCACAGCTACTCCTGCCATAGCCCCAGCATCAGGCATGGAGGAGTCAGCTGAGTTATTTGAACACAGCATCAGCCACTTGCTCCATGACAATGCACAGCCATTACTTGATTCAGATTTTGGTTCTGAGGTTGAGGAAGGTAGGAGCATGAGCCTACAGAGAGGGGAGAACACTGGTAAACAACACATTGGCAGTCATGTCCCCCCAGCAGCAGTGTATTGTCAAGTTGTCTCCAGTGATTATGAGGATGGAGGGGATGATGATGAGTTCACTGACGCAACTTGGGTGCCGGATAGAGCAGAGGAGGAAAGTGAGGGTGAGGCACAACCCCCAAAGAAGCAGCCATCATGGAAAAGTAGAGACCCTATTCCACCAGATTGTGGAGCTGTTATCCCCCGGCCCACTTCCCACAGCTGTTTGAGCATTTTTTAGCACATGTGCAGCCGATCGCACTGATCGCACTATTGCAATTTGCAAACTTTGCCTCAAGAACATTAAGTGTGGCCAGGTCTTTTTTTCTCAGAGAATAGGTGCAGGAACGTAACCATGCCCGCCACACACACATACCCGCCAAATGGCATCAAATAGTGGCTCTTCCCTCTGCATACAACCCACTCCCTCCACTGCCCTCATCCCCTCCTCCTTAAAAGCTCCACCATCTTTGTTGCAATATTAAGCTGAAACACCTATCCAGCTGTAGAACCTCCCAGCATACTATACTATACTACAGTCACTTGCAAGGGGGATCATGCAGTAGGAGCATCAACAACTGGTCACCAGGGAAAAAATGGAGACCACAGAGGGTGCAGCCTACCACGCACCCTCTCCTGCCCATAACTGCACTGAACCCTGGGTACCTGTTCTGTATCTCCCTTGTCCCTGTCCGACACTCAGTGGGATCTGCACAGGAGATCTGACCCGTGGGAGCTACTGGGAGATAAGCTATCACTTCTAAATGCAGAACCTGGACTTCAGTGTTAACAAGTGATAGTGGCAAGCAGGGAGCAGAAGACCTGAGCCAGAGGTGGTGGAACTGAGCTCCCCCTAGTTCCTGCTGAAAAAAAGCCCTGAGTGTGGCAAAAACACCAGCCATTTAGGTACCACATGCTTAATAAGGCATTTATCCTCCCACCACTCAGCCCATTGGCAAGAGCACCTGAAAGCCACACAAAAGGGACACAATTCTGATCCTCCTCACTCCTTACCTTTCCGGTCTACCCCCCTTGCTATACCTCATGACCTCTCAGCGGCCTCTACTGACAGGGATTATGGTATGGTACAGGGTGTCCCAGGTCCTTGCAGCACATCTGACAGTAACACTTATAGCACTTCCCAGTCATTATTTCTTTTCACATAAGATCATTCCAGCTCTCTGCCATCACATGGAAGGCAATATTGTGGGATAGTTGGGCAAGGCAGTAAGCTTACTTACTGCTAAAACATGGTCCAGCAAGCATGGTCAGGGATGATATATTTTGTTAACAGCACACTGGGTAACTGTTCTTGCAACTAGGAAGGATGCAGGACAGGGCTCAGTGCTGTAGCTAGTGATGATAATGCAAGATTTGTCAGCTCTACCCCCTCCTTCTCCTCCTCCTCCTCCATGCCCTCCTCTGCTGAATTGTCTTATGACCCACAAATACCCGCTAAGCATTCAAGGGCCTATTCAATAAATCAGGCTAAAAGGTGCCATGCAGTGCTTCAGATGGTCTGTCTAGGGGACAGGAGACACACCTGAGCAGAAATATTTGTAGCTCTGCAGGGGCAGGCCCAGAGGTGGTTCACGCCATGCCAGCTGGAGTCAGGAATGGTGGTGTGCAACAATGGCACAAACACCCTGTCCACCCTTAGACAGGGAAAGTTGACACATGTGCCATGAAAGTTGACCCATGTGCAATTTGGTGGTGTAGCTAAAGCAGGCCAGAAGAGTCTATAGCCATTTCAGGTGGTCATACACAACCAGTGCCTGGTTGGCTGAATTTCAGCAGGATCTCCACCTTCCCATAAACTGCTTAATTTGCGACATGCCCACCAGGTGGAACTCAACTTTTCAATGATGCAGTGGCTGCACATGCAGCATAGGGCTGTCAACTAGTGTGAGTATGGCACAATGATAGGCTCCCTATGCCAATGGCTGCTGATAAAGGATGCATGCACTGTACTGTCACCGTTTGAGGAGGCCACAAGGATGGTGAGCCATGACAATGCATACAGTGGGGCAAAAAAGTATTTAGTCAGCCATCAATTTTGCAAGTTCTCCCACTTAAAAAGATGAGAGAGGCCTGTAATTGTCATCATAGGTATACCTCAACTATGAGAGACAAAATGTGGAAACAAATCCAGACAATCACATTATCTGATTTTTGAAATAATTTATTTGCAAATTATGGTGGAAAATAAATATTTGGTCACCTACAAACAAGCAAGATTTCTGGCTCTCAGAGACCACCTATCTTCTTCTTTAAGAGGCTCCTCTGTCCTCCATTCATTACCTGTATTAATGGACCTGTATAAATGGCATCTGTTTGAACTTGTTATCAGTATAAAAGACACCTGTCCACAACCTCAAACAGTCACACTCAAAACTCCACTATGGTGAAGACCAAAGAGCTGTCGAAGGACACCAGAAACAAAATTGTAGACCTGCACCAAGCTGGGAAGACTGAATCTGCAATAGGCAAGCAGCTTGGTGTGAAGAAATCAACCGTGGGAGCAATAATTAGAAAATGGAAGAAATATAGGAGACCACTGATAATCTCCCTCGATCTGGGGCTCCATGCAAGATCTCACCCCGTGGGGTCAAAATGATCAGGGACTCAGATCCTGCAGTGCTAGATGTGTCCCCCTGCTCAAGCCAGTACATGTCCGGGCCCGTCTGAGGTTTGCTAGTGAGCATTTGGATGATCCAGAAGAGGATTGGGAGAATGTCATATGGTCAGATGAAACCAAAGTAGAACTGTTTGGTAGAAACATAACTCGTCGTGTTTGGAGGAGCGAGAATGCTGAGTTGCAACCAAAGAACACCATACCTACTGTGAAGCATGGGGGTGGCAACATCATGCTTTGGGGCTGTTTCTCTGCAAAGGGAACAGGTCGACTGATCCGTGTACATGAAAGAATGAATGGGGACAAATATCGTGAGATTTTGAGTGCAAACCTCCTCCCATAAGCAAGGGCATTGGAGATGAAACGTGGCTGGGTCTTTCAGCATGACAATGATCCCAAACACACCGCCCGGGCAATGAAGGAGTGGCTTTGAAAGAAGCATTTCAATGTCCTGGAGTGGCCTAGCCAGTCTCCAGATCTCAACCCCCATACAAAACCTTTGGAGGGAGTTGAAAGTCCATGTTGCCCAGCGACAGCCCCAAAACATCACTGCTCTAGAGGAGATCTGCATGGAGGAATGGGCCAACATACCAGCAACAGTGTGTGACAACCTTGTGAAGACTTACAGTGGGAGAACTTACACAATTGTTGGCTGACTAAATACTTTTTTGCCCCACTGTATGTCAGTGACACAATCCCTGATGTGTTCCTGCTGGAGCAGTCTCTGCATGGTATTATGGACAGGGCACTCGAGGCAGAGCAGCAGGAGGAAGAGGAGGACTTCCTTTCCTCTCAAGGCCTGTTTTATGCAGGCACCATTCTTCCTACACCACAGAACACACAAGATGAGAGGTAGGAGGATGATTCTGGCAGCTTTGGAGGCATTGAAGCAGAGGAAGACATATGTCAACCCTTAACAGATGGTTTTCCATCCCCAGAACCCTTGAGAGTAGTACATGGCTGGGAGGAGGCAGTTCCAGATACTGTAATCCTCAGTGACCCTGAGGAGTCTGCTTCTCATGCCTCGACAAACTTGCGGTGCATGGGCTCCCTCATTCTTCAAAGACTGTGAAAGGATCTGAGAATATGTGGCATCAAGGAGATGGATCACTATTGGTTGGCAATGCTCCTTGACAATCGTTACAAGGGAAAAGTTTTGGAACTCATCCCATTCCCCACAGAGGGAGCTGAAGGTGAACTCTCTTGAGGACACCTTAACCACTTAACAACCGGCCCATAGCCAAATGACGGCTACAGGGCGGTTGTTTAACTCTGGGAGGACGTCCAGGGACGTCCTCCCAGAATTCTGCTCTCGCGCGCCCCCTAGGGCGCGCACTCGAGAGCATCCGTGATCGCCGGGTCCACAGGACCTGGCGCATCACAGATCCCGGTAAATGGCCGCTGATCGCGGCCGTTTACCATGTGATCGCTCCGTCAAATGACGGAGTGATCACATGTAAACAAACCGGCGTCATCTGATGACGCCGGTTCCTCTCCTCCCCCTCTCCTCCCCTCCTGTGTACCGATCGGTACACAGTGACCGAAGAGGCGGATGGATGGATGGCTGCAGCGTTGTGGGCTGCATCTGTAGTGCCCACAGCGCTGCACAGAGACATCCAGCCATCCATCCATCCATGCTCAGCCATCCCTACTACTCTGCATGCCCTGCAATGCTGTGCAATACTCTGCCATACCCTGCAATACCCCGCAATACTCTGCCATACCCTGCAATACCCCGCAATACTCTGCCATACCCCGCAATACTCTGCCATACCCTGCAATACCCCGCAATACTCTGCCATACCCTGCAATACCCCGCAATACTCTGCCATACCCCGCAATACTCTGCCATACCCTGGAATACCCCACAATACTCTGACATACCCTGCAATACCCCGCAATACTCTGCCATACCCTGCAATACCCCGAAATACTCTGCCATACCCTGCAATACCCTGAAATACCCCGCAATACTCTGCCATACCCCGCAATACTCTGCCATACCCCGCAATACTCTGCCATACCCCGCAATACTTTGCCATACCCTGCGATACTCTGCCATACCCCGCAATACTCTGCCATACCCCGCAATACTCTGCCATACCCCGCAATACTCTGCCATACCCTGGAATACCCCACAATACTCTGACATACCCTGCAATACCCCGTAATACTCTGCCATACCCTGCAATACCCCGAAATACTCTGCCATACCCTGCAATACCCTGAAATACCCCGCAATACTCTGCCATACCCCGCAATACTTTGCCATACCCCGCAATACTCTGCCATACCCCGCAATACTCTGCCATACCCCGCAATACTTTGCCATACCCCGCAATACTCTGCCATACCCTGCAATACCCCGCAATACTCTGCCATACCCTGGAATACCCCGCAATACTCTGCCATACCCTGCAATACCCCGCAATACTCTGCCATACCCTGGAATACCCCGCAATACTCTGCCATACCCTGCAATACCCTGAAATACCCTGAAATATCCCGCAATACCCAGCCATACTCTGCAATACTCAGTGATACCCAGCCATACTCTGCCATACCCAGCCATGCTCTGCAATACCCCACAAAAATCTGCAATACTCTGCCATAACCCGCAATACTCTGCCATACCCAGCCATACTCTGCCATACCCAGCCATACTCTGCAATACCCAGCCATACTCTGCAATACTCGGTGATACCCAGCCATACTCTGCAATACCCAGCCATACTCTGCAATACTCGGTGATACCCAGCCATACTCTGCCATACCCAGTCATACTCGGCGATACTCTGCAATACCCAGCCATGCTCAGCCGTACCCAGCCTCTGTATGTGGCCAGGCTGTGGAAGTCTCACACATGTGGTATCGCCGTACTCAGGAATAGTAGGAGAATCTATTTTGGGGTGTCATTTTTGATATGTACATGCTATGTGTTAGAAATATTGTATAAATGGACAACTTTGTGTTAAAAAAAAAAAAAGCGTTTTAACCACTTCCCGCCTTCCGTCATACGACGTCCTTGACTTTGTGCGGGGATATCTGAATGATGGGTGCAGCTACAGGCATCATTCAGATATCATCTTTTTCAGCCGGCGATTCCCTACACCATAAGAATGATTGTAGCGGCTGTTACACTGTTTGATCATTCTTACGGGAGGCGAGAGGGGACGCCCCCCCCTCCCGCCGCCCTCCGGTGCTTCTACCGACTCACCGCTATGATCGAAGCCAGGATCTTTTTTTTTTTTTTTTTTTTTATTTCAGGAACAGCCTAGAGGTGAGATGTGGGGTCTTATTGACCCCATATCTCACTGTAAAGAGGACCTGTCATGCCATATTCCTATTACAAGGGATGTTTACATTCCTTGTAATAGGAATAAAAGTGATCAAAAAATTTTTTTTTTTGGAAAAAAGTGTCAAACTAAAATAAATAAAGTAAAATGAACAATAAAAAAAAATAAAAATTTTTTAAAGCGCCCCTGTCCGTGTGCTCGCATGCAGAAGCAAACGCATACGTAAGTCCCGCCCACATATGAAAACGGTGTTCAAACCACATATGTGAGGTATCGCTGCGATCGGTAGAGCGAGAGCAATAATTTTGGCCCTAGACCTCCTCTGTAACTCAAAATTTGTAACCAGTAAAAAATTTTAAAGCATCGCCTATGGGGATTTTTAAGTGGTGAAGTTTGGCGCCATTCCACAAGCGTGTGCAATTTTGAAAGGTGACATGTTAGGTATCTATTAACTCGGCGTAACTTCATCTTTCATATTATGCAAAAACATTGGGCTAACCTTACTGTTTTGTTTTTTTTTAAAGCAAAAAACTGTTTTTTTTCCAAAAAAAACGCGTTCCAAAAATTGCTGCGCAAATATCGTGCGAGATAAAAAGTTGCAATGACCGCTATTGTATTCTCTAGGGTCTTTGCTAAAAAAACATATATAATGTTTTGGGGTTCTATGTAATTTTCTAGCAAATAAATGATGATTTTTACATGTAAGAGAGAAATGTCAGAATTGGCCTGGGTGCTCCAGAACGCCTGAAGGTGCTCCCCTGCATGTTGGGCCTCTGTATGTGGCCACACTGTGTAAAAGTCTCACACATGTGGTATCGCCATACTCGGGAGTAATAGCAGAATGTGTTTCGGGGTGTAATTTGTGGTATGCATATGCTGTGTGTGAGAAATAACCTGCTAATATGACAATTTTGTGAAAAAAAAAAAAGAAAAAAAAAAAACTAAAAAACAAAGAATTGTGGGGAAAAATGACAACTTCAAAAAACTCATCATGCATCTTTCTAAATACCTTGAAATGTCTTCTTTCCAAAAAGGGGTCATTTGGGGGGTATTTGTACTTTTCTGGCATGTTAGGGTCTCAAGAAATTAGATAGGCCGTCAGTACTTCAGGTGTGATCAATTTTCAGATATTGGTACCATAGCTTGTGGACGCTATAACTTTCACAAAGACCAAATAATATACACTAATTTGGGTTATTTTTACCAAAGATATGTAGCGGTATAAATTTTGGCCAAAATATATGAAGAAAAATTACTAATTTTCAAAATTTTATAACAGAAACGAAGAAAAATTTATTTTTTTACAGATTTTTTGGTCTTTTTTCTTTTATAGCGCAAAAAATAAAGAACCCAGCGGTGATTAAATACCACCAAAAGAAAGCTCCATTTGTGTGAAAAAAAGGACAAAAAATTCATATAGATACAGTGTTGCATGACTGAGTAATTGTCATTCAAAATGTGAGAGCACCAAAAGCTGAAAATTGGTCTGGTTATTAAGGGGGTTTAAGTGCCCAGTGGTCAAGTGGTTAAAGGAGTCACAGGAGTGCAATTCGTTTTGCACTCCTGTGACCTGTTTTCAGCGAAGAGAGGTCTGAAGTCTGCTCTCTGCTGACGTCACTGCACAAGGCAGCCCGTCATCACAACTTAGGAAGCCTGGAACTGCCAGCTGCCTAGACTGATAGCAGTCTCAGCTCCTCAGCAGGCTGCTGAGACAGCCGCTCCCCGCCCCTCTACAGCTCAGTGCTCCAATGAGCATGGAGGAGCAGAGCTGACTGGCAGGCAGCATCTCTCCTCTTGGGGAGCTGAGAGAACTGAGCCATCGGCGGTGTTCGGTGGCTTGGTTCTCAGTGCAGAGGCAGTGGGGGAAAGATGCAGCATTGGTCTGATGCTGCATCCACCTAGGTAAGTATGAATCTAGAAAAAAAAACATACTTCTCTTTTAAAGAGGAGTTTATGTAACACCTTTCCAGACTCTGAAATTTTTTAGTCCTCGTGCCCAGGGCTGTCAGCTTCAACATGCCATAAGCAGCATCTTCATCATATGGTGGGAGATAATCTATGGGCGAAAACAGATATGGAGAGCTTTCCAGTAGACCATCCACTGGGTTACAGGGTCATGAAAATAAACCACTGGGCAGAACATGCCCAGTATGCAATAGAGCTGCTGGGCTTCCCTGCATCCAGCATGCTTTCTGAACAGGCATTCAGTGCTGCTGGAGGTTTTATGACAGATAAGAGAGAGCGTCTGTCCACAGACTCCGTGGACTGACTGACATTTATCAAAATGAATCAGTTCTGGCTTAGCAGCAGCCATCAAGCCCCTGATGCTGATGTCACTGATTAAGTGCTTTCTGGATCTCAAATCTCTGAAAGACTGTCTAGGCTACCTAGCTTTGTGGGTGTTGATTTCATCTGGAAGAACATTTTTGGTGTAGGTTTCATGGGCACAATTAACACCAAAAAACAATTTTTCCGCACCTGTTTGACAGGGGCATATCAGTGCAATTTTTGGCAGCAAGGCCAATTCTTGCTTTCATCAACAGTAACACTATAGGGCTATGGTGTAAAGCCACCACCAACACCCAAAGACCAATTTTTCCACAACTTGTTGAGTGAGGCATCAATTGAAATTTTTGAAAGCAAGGCCAATTCTTGCTTTCAGCAAGAGTACCTCTATAGGGTTACGTTTTGAAGGCACCAGCAACACACGTTTTTCCACACCTGTTATTTCCATCCAAAGTCTGCAAAAGAGACACCAGAATCTCTCCAAAATATTTTTCCGGGTGCACAAAATTGTGACCTTATCATTCAGACCGGTTCCCCAAGCCGTTGTTTATAAAAAAGAAAGTTTGAATGGAAAAATCATCTGTACCATGTTCTATACATGGTACAGATGTACCACTTTACAGGCAGACTAAGGGGACCCCCATGCGCTATATTTAAAAGAATTTTTCATTTTTATTGTTATTTCTCATTTTGATGGTTTCACTTTAAGAATTAGTAAATTATTATTATTATTATTATACATGATTTATTTAGCACCAACAGTTTATGCAGCGCTTTACAATGTAGAGGAGGACAGCACAATTACAGTACAGTTCAATACAGAAGGACAGGAGGGCCCTGCTCATAGAGCTTGTATTCTAAAGGGAGGGGGTGGTGGTACAAAAGGTAATAGATGTGGGGAATGATTTGATGGGGGTGTAAACACTAAATTTGATGGGGGTGTAAATCAGTAAATCACTGTTCATTAAAAAAATTATGCTTTTTATAAACTTTTATTTCATTGATACATGTTCCCTAGGGCAGTACCCAGACCCCTAATAACCACTGTAATGGGCATTTTTGATTGTTCCAGTTCGGGTCCCATAGACTTCAATAGGGTTTTTTATTTGGTTCCGAACCTTTGCAAGGTTTGAAAGTTCTGCAGCAAACCAAGGGGTCGTTTGGCCCATCTCTACCACTGACAGACATCTAGAAATGATAACAAAAAACTAAAAAATTAAAAAGAGGGAACAACAGTGTCTCAGAAAAACTGCGGCTGAAAATTTAAGAAAAGGGGGCAGGCATGGGACAAAAAAAAATTGCAGCAACCAAAAACAAAGGCTATACAGCACTGTATACAGCACTAAATAGAGTGCACTGTGCAGCACGCCAAGAGCCCCGCAAATTCGGTTGTTTGCCGAACAGGTGAACAGGCGATGTTCAGGTCGAACGTTTGCTCGGCTCAAACTGTTTGCCCAACTCTAGTGAAGAGGTCACCAAGGAAACAAAACTTTAGAAGACATTTTTCCAGTTGTCACCCATATGATGAATGACCACCATGATGAGTGATTTTAGCAAAATCAGGTTGTTGAACTCTAATATTAAATGATAGATACCTCATAGGGCTTATTTTTAAATTCAATTTGGATCAAAAGCTAATGAAGAGCAAGCTTTTTATCAGTGATATCAGTTAGTTTGATAAAGAAGTAATTGATTTCTGATTTTATGTACAGTAGCTAACTAATTAATAAAACCTACTCATATTAAGCAATGCAGCTAAAGGCTAATTAAGATGTGCATATATTGGTGAAATTGTGGGCTATGCTTTTTATTTCTACATTTATCTCAAATTATTATTGTCTTCCCTTTGAGTATCATTAATCAAAGTCTGCGGTAAAGGTAAGTCTGACACCTAAAGGATTACTCTAATCCTATTTATCGGGTTGCTGTTAGCACTTGGGCCAATATGTTTTATGTCATCAGTTTGATTTTTTTTTAATTATTCTTGCTTGCCATTAATACTTTATGCATTTTGTTTTTCACCTGACAATACAATCTAAATACATATTTATAGTAATGTCCCTTCTTCTTTTGCACAATACAATGCAAACAATTGTGTAGTTGTTGTTGTTTTATTATTATTATTATTATTATTATTATTATTTGGATCACATGACCAAATCTTGCTTCTCACATTACTAAAAATGTGTGCATTTACTTAGAATGAGTAAAGTGTTCTGTTTTTGGAGCAACTGCACATTTACTACCACAGTATAAATCCGTTTTTTAGTCTTTCAATTTTTATAAATTTCATTCTCACATCAACTGTTAAAGACTAAATCCCTATTATAAATGAATTGGGTAGCTTGTAGTTTCGCTTGAGAAGATACTCAGAAGAGTAAGAAGATACTCAGAAATAGTACTAATATCCATATCTTGACTTTGTCAAGGAAAGTCAAGGGTTGCATTGACATTTGCTTCTTCTAAATTCCTAGAGTTACAAATATAATTACCAGCCTTGCTCTTCAATAAGCAATTACAGGCACTGAAAGGGGGCAAAGCAGCTTTGAATTTTCATGAAAAATGTCCATATTTGCAAGATTGGATGGATTTTATTTGATTTAGCATTCAGGTCAGCACAGCTGTTTAGCATAGAGCAGAAATCGGATGTTACCCATCGCCCTTCAGAAAGGCTGGCAACCCATTCGAAGGTTAAGCTTTTTCATAAATACTTTTTCTAACAAAGAAACAGAGAAGGGGAAGGCTGCTCAATCAATTTAAAACAGATAGTAGATGTATTTCTTAAATGTACAAAAAACAAATTAGCCAGAACAGTCATGATTAGTCATGATGACACAGACTTGTTAGAAAAGGAACCTAATTTTAAATGTGCTGCTAAAAACATTCCAAATAGAAGTCTCAGATTGAAATGTATTTGTAGGTAAAAACTCACTACCAAAATACTGTGTACATTCTAAAAAGGATTTGAAGATTCAATTATCTAAACAGAAATGGAGGAAATTTTTGTTGAAGCACAGAGTTTCTATACCAGCCATAATTAACTATTCATACATTTTTGGCGAGGTAGTACTGCACTCCCCAAAAGGTTACAAAAAAGGTTCATGTAACAGACATCTTATGTTGGAGGAGGTATGGATTTTCCATATCTTTTGTTTTTGTAAAAAAAACATTTTGAGCAAAGATAATTCCCATAGCATTGTAAAAACATATATGAGAAAACATCAGTATCAGATATTACCCCTACTTATTAATGTGGCCTATTTAACCATCCCCAAATTTTGGAAGTAGACCTAAGCTCAGCCGAAGTGTGGTCCATGTATGTGCAGGTGGCTGTACAAAAGTCGGTCGAAGACAACTTGCCTGTTGGATTTTCCCCACTCGATTAGCACAGCAGGCTATAGTTAGCAGTGCTGATCAGTGTATTCTGATGGCGGGGAAGTCTCTCCTCTGTCAAAATATAATAGTTCAGCAGAGAGGATTCCTCCATCTACACTGAATGTGTGGATGGGGGAATCAAGTCTTTTTTTTTTCATTTAACCCACTGGTTGAGCAATACTAACCTATAATTTCTTTATAGCCTGGAGGAGTGAAATGAAAATGTTATATTATTGATTTATCACCCTACACGTTCATTTCTTTTTATTATCATTTACATCACAATATTCACATTAAAGAATAAATGTTTTTTTTTTAGTTGGGTTAATATGAAATATTGCACATGAAGAACATTTACTTTTCCAAAAATGGAGTTTACCACTTTGCAAAAAAAAGGGAAAAAAAGCTGTTTTTTGTTAATGGCTCAAGCTTTTATTTTCATAGAAACTTGAGTTTGGACTGATTCAGCCCTTCCCCTCAACTTTATACATATGGACTGTAAGGAGATTCAATTACAGAGAGCAAAAAAAGAAACAGCTTATATTGTGCTTTTGAAGATTAGTTTGCAACCATCCACTTCCTGTATACTCTCACCCTTGCAATGCCTGCCTGGGAATCCAAGCCCTGATCCAAACTTTCTGCCCAGGACATTTTTAAGTTTTCTATCTTCTGCAAGGTCCTGGCAATAGTGAACTTACTATGCACTATAGAACAGAAACCCCCAGACACAGTTGGACTTTCCATTCCATTCCACCTCTCCCCTCCCTACAGTCTCTCACTGCCCATTCTTTCACGTTCACGGGGTTCTATTGCTTTCTAGGGGGGACGTGAAACACAGTACCTGGGCTGCAATAAAAAGTTTTTTTTTATCAATAAATTTCAGAAAAAATGTCTTGCATACTTACACATCACACCTTGAGACGAAATATGAAATAGTACAGAGTATTTTATTTATTACTTCTCTTATTATTTTCTTTTTAAGTGTATCTATCAAAAAGGATACAGGTAAGTATGCCAAAATGAAAAAAAAAAAAAAAAACACACGGCAAAACATCTTCAAACACACAAAAAAAATAAAGAAATGGAACAAGGAGGAGCCTTCTTAGCATCCTTATTCATTCTTAGTCTTGTTTTACAATGCAATGAAAGTAAAAAACATAGCCATATGAGCAGAGTGATTCACTTGACAATATTTTTAATAGATAAAGTCACGGCGGAACTGGGACAAAAATTTGGCCATGGACTTAATCCAGACCGGCCCACTTTAATTTTGCAAACACGCACAAAAGCAGTATATAAACTATACGCAATTGTGCGATATGGATACGGCTATGGACATGGATTGAGTTTGGGATGGATCCGAGGGAAGCGGTGCAGCCTTTGTATGGGGCATCAGAATCGGGCCGGGGGAAATCTGCCACCCTGCCCCCCGGTAGATTGTAGAGTGACCACATTTCCAAACTGCCATTCAGGGACAATTTTGGCAACGACCGGGGGGAGGGGGGTTGGGGATGTAGTCTCAGGGTTTACAGGGAATTCAGCAGTAGGAGTGATTTTGTCGGACGGTGGGAATGATTT
Source organism: Aquarana catesbeiana (assembly GCF_042186555.1). Lineage (NCBI taxonomy): Eukaryota > Metazoa > Chordata > Amphibia > Anura > Ranidae > Aquarana > Aquarana catesbeiana. Next base: position 489,721,828 of record NC_133324.1, on the reverse strand, counting down.
GTCAGATGAATGGTTGGTGCTACCACTGAAATCATCCGGACACCATGCTTAATATGGTGTCAGGCTGATCAAATCACATTATTTCCATTACTACAATGTAATATATAATGAAATACAGTGGGGACAGAAAGTACACACAGCACCCCATATTGACAGAAAAATACAGAATTGTTGACATTTTTGCAGATTTATTAAAAAAGAAAAACTGAAATATCATATGGTCCTAAGTATTCAGACCCTTTGCTGTGACACTCATATAATTAACTCAGGTGCTGTCCATTTCTTCTGATCATCCTTGAGATGATTCTACACCTTCATTTGTGTCCAGCTGTGTTTGATTATACTGATTGGACTTGATTAGGAAAGACACACACCTGTCTGTATAAGACCTTGCAGCTCACAGTGCATGTCAGAGCAAATGAGAATCATGAGGTCAAAGGAACTGCCTGAAGAGCTCAGAGAAGAATTGTGGCAAGGCACAGATCTGGCCAAGGTTACAAAAAAATTCTGCTGCACTTAAGGTTCCTAAGAGCACAGTGGCCTCCATAATCCTTAAATGTAAGACGTTTGGGACGACCAGTGAAAAAAAGAGGAAACACTTTGGGACGACCAGAACCCTTCCTAGAGCTGGCTGTCTGGCCAAACTGAGCTATCAGGGGAGAAGAGCCTTGGTGAGAGAGGTAAAGAAGAACCCAAAGATCACTGTGGCCGAGCTCCAGAGATGCAGTCAGGAGATGGGAGAAAGTTGTAGAAAGTAAACCATCACTGCAGCCCTCCACCAGTTGAGGCATTATGGCAGAGTGGCCCGACGGAAGCCTCTCCTCAGTGCAAGACACATGAAAGCCCGCATAGAGTTTGCTAAAAAACACCTGAAGGACTCCAAGATGGTGAGAAATAAGATTCTCTGGTCTGATGAGACCAAGATAGAACTTTTTGACCATAATTCTAAGCGGTATATGTGGAGAAAACCAGGCACTGCTCATCACCTGTCCAATACAGTCCCAACAGTGAAGCATGGTGGTGGCAGCATCATGCTGTGGGGGTGTTTTTCAGCTGGCACAGGACGATTGGTTGCAATCGAGGGAAAGATGAATGCCGCCAAGTACAGGGATATCCTGGACGAAAACCTTCTCCAGAGAGCTCAGGACCTCAGACAGGGCCGAAGGTTAACCTTCCAACAAGACAATGACCCTAAGCACACAGCTAAAATAATGAAGGAGTGGCTTCACAACAACTCCGTGACTGTTCTTGAATGGCCCAGCCAGAGCCCTGACTTAAATCCAATTGAGCATCTCTGGAGAGACCTAAAAATGGCTGTCCACCAACGTTTACCATCCAACCTGACAGAACTGGAGAGGATCTGCAAGGAGGAATGGCATAGGATCCCCAAATCCAGGTGTGAAATACTTGTTGCATCTTTCCCAAAAAGACTAAGGGCTGTATTAGATCAAAAGGGTGCTTCTACTAAATACTGAGCAAAGGGTCTAAATACTTAAAACCATGTGATATTTAGGTTTTTCTTTTTTAATAAATCTGCAAAAATGTCAACAATTCTGTGTTTTTCTGTCAATATGGGGTGCTGTGCGTACATTAATGAGGAAAAAAAATGAACTTAAATGATTTTAGCAAATGGCTGCAATATAACAAAGAGTGAAAAATTTAAGGGGGTTTGAATACTTTCCGTCCCCACTGTAGTTCAACTCACCATAATGCAGAATCAGTGAACCCTGAGCTTGTCACTTGCCACCAGATGCATCATGTCACTTGCCACGGTCGCCTGGCCCCAGATGCAGCGTGTCACTTGCCACTATCACCTGCCACCAGATGCAGCATGTCACGCGCCATGTCACCTGCCGCCAGATGCAGCATGTCACTTTCCACTGTCACCTGCCACCCAGATGCAGCATGTCACTTGCCACCATCACCTGCCACTCAGATGCAGCATGTCACTTGCCACCATCACCTTTCAAAAGATGCAGCATGTCACTTGCCACCGTTGTCCACCACCAGATGCAGCGTGTCACTTGCCACTGTCACCTTCCACCAGATGAAGCATGTCACTTGCCACCATCACCTGCCACCCAGATGCAGCATGTCACTTGCCACTGTCACCTTCCACCAAATGTAGCATGTCACTTGCCACCATCACCTGCCACCAGATGGAGCATATCACTTGGGACCATCGACTGCAGCCAGATGCAGCATGTCACTCTCCACCGTCACCTTCCACCAGGTGAAGCATGTCACTTGCCACTGTCAACTGCCACCAAATGTAGCATGTGACTTGCCACCGTCACCTGCCACCAAAAGTAGCATGTGACTTGCCACCGTCACCTGCCACCAAAAGTAGCATGTGACTTGCCACCGTCACCTGCCACCAGATGCAGCATATCACTTGCCACCATCGACTGCCACCAGATACAGAGTGTCACTTGCCACGATCGACTGCCACCAGATGTATCATGTCACTTGCCACCGTCACCTTCCAACAGATGAAGCATGTCACTTGCCACCATCACCTGCCACCCAGATGCAGCATGTCACTTGCCACTGTCACCTGCCACCAAATGCAGCATGTCATTTGCCACGTCACCTGCGACCAGATGCAGCATATCACTTGCCACTATCACCTGCCACCAGATGCAGCAAGTCACTTGCCACTGTCACCTGCCACCCAGATGCAGCATGTCACTTGCCACCATCACCTTCCACCAGATGCAGTGTGTGACTTGCCACCATCACCTGCCACCAGATGCAGCATGTCACTTGCCACCGTCACCTGCCACCCAGATGCAGCATGTCACTTGCCACCATGACCTTCCACCAGATGCAGTGTGTCACTTGTCACCTGACACCCAGATGCAGTATGTCACTTGCCACCGTCACCTTCCACCAGATGCAGCATGTCACTTGCCACTGTCACCTGCCACGGTCACCTGCCACCAAATGCAGCATGTCACTTGCCACCGTCACCTGCGACCAGATGCAGCATATCACTTGCCACCGTCACCTTCCACCAGATGCAGCATGTCACTTGCCACCATCACCTGCCACCCAGTTGCAGCCTGTCACTTGCCACCGTCACCTGCCACCCAGATGCAGCATGTTACTTGCCACCGTCACCTTTCACCAGGTGTAGCATGTCACTTGCCACCGTCGCCTGACACCAGATGCAGTGTGTCAATTGACACCGTCACCTGCCACCCAGATGCAGCATGTCACTTGCCACTGTCACCTGCCACCAGATGCAGCGTGTCACTTACCACTATCACCTGCCACCCAGATGCACCGTGTCACTTGCCACTGTCACCTGCCACTGAATGCAGCATGTCACTTACCACCGTCACCTGAGAGCAGATGCAGCATATCACTTGCCACCGTCACCTGCTACCAGATGCAACATGTCACTTGCCACCGTCACCTTCCACCAGATGCAGCATGTCACTTGCCACTGTCACCTGCCACCAAATGCAGCATGTCACTTGCCACTGTCACCTGCCACCAGATGAAGCATGTCACTTGCCACCATCACCTGCCACCCAGATGCAGTATGTCACTTGCCACTGTCACCTGCCACCAAATGCAGCATGTCATTTGCCACGTCACCTGCGACCAGATGCAGCATATCACTTGCCACTATTACCTTCCACCAGATGCAGCATGTCACTTGCCACCGTCACCTTCCACTAGATGCAGTGTGTGACTTGCCACCATCACCTGCCACCAGATGCAGCATGTCACTTGCCACCGTCACCTGCCACCCAGATGCAGCATGTCACTTGCCACCATGACCTTCCACCAGATGCAGCATGTCACTTGTCACCTGCCACCCAGATGCAGTATGTCACTTGCCACCGTCACCTTCCACCAGATGCAGCATGTCACTTGCCACTGTCACCTGCCACTGTCACCTGCCACCAAATGCAGCATGTCACTTGCCATCGTCACCTTTGACCAGATGCAGCATATCACTTGCCACCGTCACCTTCCACCAGATGCAGCATGTCACTTGCCACCATCACCTGCCACCCAGATACAGCCTGTCACTTGCCACCATCACCTGCCACCCAGATGCAGCATGTTACTTGCCACCGTCACCTTTCACCAGGTGTAGCATGTCACTTGCCACCGTCGCCTGACACCAGATGCAGTGTGTCAATTGCCACGTCACCTGTGACCAGATGCAGAATATCACTTGCCACCGTCACCTTTCACCAGATGCAGCATGTCACTTGCCACCGTCACCTACCACCCAGATGCAGCCTGTCACTTGCCACCGTCACCTGCCACCCAGATGCAGCATGTTACTTGCCACCGTCACCTTCCACCAGGTGCAGCGTGTCACTTGCCACTGTCGCCTGACACCAGATGCAGTGTGCCACTTGCCACCATCACCTGCCACCAGATGCAGCATGTCACTTGCCACTATCACCTGCCACCAGATGCAGCGTGTCACTTACGACTATCACCTGCCACCCAGATGCACCGTGTCACTTGCCACTGTCACCTGCCACCAAATGCAGCATGTCACTTGCCACTGTCACCTGCCACCAGATGAAGCATGTCACTTGCCACCATCACCTGCCACCCAGATGCAGTATGTCACTTGCCACTGTCACCTGCCACCAAATGCAGCATGTCATTTGCCACGTCACCTGCGACCAGATGCAGCATATCACTTGCCACTATTACCTTCCACCAGATGCAGCATGTCACTTGCCACCGTCACCTGCCACTAGATGCAGTGTGTGACTTGCCACCATCACCTGCCACCAGATGCAGCATGTCACTTGCCACCGTCACCTGCCACCCAGATGCAGCATGTCACTTGCCACCATGACCTTCCACCAGATGCAGCGTGTCACTTGTCACCTGCCACCCAGATGTAGTATGTCACTTGCCACCATCACCTTCCACCAGATGCAGCATGTCACTTGCCACTGTCACCTGCCACTGTCACCTGCCACCAAATGCAGCATGTCACTTGCCATCGTCACCTTTCACCAGGTGTAGCATGTCACTTGCCACCGTCGCCTGACACCAGATGCAGTGTGTCAATTGCCACGTCACCTGTGACCAGATGCAGAATATCACTTGCCACCGTCACCTTTCACCAGATGCAGCATGTCACTTGCCACCGTCACCTACCACCCAGATGCAGCCTGTCACTTGCCACCGTCACCTGCCACCCAGATGCAGCATGTTACTTGCCACCGTCACCTTCCACCAGGTGCAGCGTGTCACTTGCCACTGTCGCCTGACACCAGATGCAGTGTGCCACTTGCCACCATCACCTGCCACCAGATGCAGCATGTCACTTGCCACTATCACCTGCCACCAGATGCAGCGTGTCACTTACGACTATCACCTGCCACCCAGATGCACCGTGTCACTTGCCACCGTCACCTGCCACCAAATGCAGCATATCACTTGCCACCGTCACCTGCCACTAGATGCAACATGTCACTTGCCACCGTTTCCTTCCACCAGATGAAGCATGTCACTTGCCACCGTCACCTTCCACCAGATGCAGCATGTCACTTGCCACCATCACCTGACACCAGATGCATCGTGTCACTTGCCACTATCACTTGCCACCAGATGCAGCGTGTAACTTGCCCCATCACCTGCCACCTAGATGCAGCATGTCACTTGCCACCATCGCCTGACACCAGATGCAGCATGTCACTTGCCACTATCACTTGCCACCAGATGCAGCGTGTAACTTGCCACCGTCACCTGCCACCCAGATGTAGCATGTCACTTGCCACCGTTGCCTTCCACCAGATGCAGCCTGTCACTTGCCACTGTCGACTACCACCAGATGCAGCATGTCACTTGTCACTGTCACCTGCCACCAAATGTAGCATGTGACTTGCCACCTTCACCTGCCACCAGATGCAGCATATCACTTGCCACCATCGACTGCCACCAGATGCAGAGTGTCACTTGCCACGATTGACTGCCACCAGATGCATCATGTCACTTGCCACCGTCACCTTCCACCAGATGAAGCATGTCACTTGTCACCATCACCTGCCACCCAGATGCAGCATGTCACTTGTCACCATCGCCCGACACCAGATGCAGTGTGTCACTTGCCACTATCACTTGCCACCAGATGCAGCGTGTAACTTGCCACCGTCACCTTCCACCAGATGCAGCATGTCACTTGCCACCATCGCCTGACACCAGATGCAGCGTGTCACTTGCCACTATCACTTGCCACCAGATGCAGTGTGTAACTTGCCCCTGTCACCTGCCACCCAGATGTAGCATGTCACTTGCCACCGTCACCTTCCACCAGATGCAGCTTGTCACTTGCCACTGTCGACTACCACCAGATGCAGTATGTCACGTGCCACTGTCACCTGCCACCAAATGTAGCATGTGACTTGCCACCGTCACCTGCCACCAGATGCAGCATATCACTTGCCACGATCGACTGCCACCAGATGTATCATGTCACTTGCCACTGTCACCTTCCACCAGATGAAGCATGTCACTTGCCACCATCACCTGCCACCCAGATGCAGCATGTCACTTGCCACTGTCACCTGCCACCAAATGCAGCATGTCATTTGCCACGTCACCTGTGACCAGATGCAGCATGTCACTTGCCACTGTCACCTGCCACCAAATGCAGCATGTCATTTGCCACATCACCTGCGACCAGATGCAGCATATCACTTGCCACTATCACCTGCCACCAGATGCAGCGTGTCACTTGCCACTGTTACCTTCCACCCAGATGCAGCATGTCACTTGCCACCGTCACCTTCCACCAGATGCAGTGTGTGACTTGCCACCATCACCTGCCACCAGATGCAGCATGTCACTTGCCACCATCACCTGCCACCCAGATGCAGCATGTCACTTGCCACCATCACCTTCCACCAGATGCTGCGTGTCACTTGTCACCTGCCACCCAGATGCAGCATGTCACTTGCCACCGTCACCTTCCACCAGATGCAGCATGTCACTTGCCACTGTCACCTGCCACCCAGATGCAGCATGTCACTTGCCACTGTCACCTGCCACCAAATGCAGCATGTCACTTGCCACCATCACCTGCGAACAGATGCAGCATATCACTTGCCACCGTCACCTTCCACTAGATGCAGCATGTCACTTGCCACCATCACCTGCCACCCAGATGCAGCCTGTCACTTGTCACCATCACCTGCCACCCAGATGCAGCATGTTACTTGCCACCGTCACCTTTCACCAGGTGCAGCATGTCACTTGCCACCGTCGCCTGACACCAGATGCAGTGTGTCACTTGCCACCATCACCTGCCACCAGATGCAGCATGTCACTTGCCACCATCGTCTGCCACCAGATGCAGCGTGTCACTTACCACTATCATCTGCCACCCAGATGCACCGTATCACTTGCCACTGTCACCTGCCACCAAATGCAGCATGTCACTTACCACCATCACCTGAGATCAGATGCAGCATATCACTTGCCACCGTCACCTGCTACCAGATGCAACATGTCACTTGCCACTATCACCTTCCACCAAATGCAGAATGTCACTTGCCACCATCACCTGCTACCAGATGCAACATGTCACTTGCCACCGTCACCTTCCACCAGATGCAGCATGTCACTTGCCACTGTCACCTGCCACCAGATGAAGCATGTCACTTGCCACTGTCACCTGCGACCAGATGCAGCATATCACTTGCCACCGTCACCTTCCACCAGATGCAGCATGTCACTTGCCACCGTCACCTGCCACCCAGATGCAGCCTGTCACTTGCCACCGTCACCTGCCACCCAGATGCAGCATGTTACTTGCCACTGTCACCTTCCACCAAATGTAGCATGTCACTTGCCACCGTCACCTGACACCAGATGGAGCATATCACTTGGGACCATCGACTGCCGCCAGATGCAGAGTGTCACTTGCCACCATCGACTGCCACCCAGGGGCGGATCCAGAGCCTAGTCTCGGGAGGGGCACTGCCAGAAAATACTTTTTTGGGGGTAAATTTAATGGGGAAATGGTTGGTGTTAGTGCTTCAATCATCACGGCACCATGGTTGTTATGGTGTCAGGATGATTGAAGCGCATTGTTACTATTATCACATTGTTATAAAAAAATAAATAGTTCAACTCACCATAATGCAGAATCAGTGGGAGCCCCGAGCATGTCACTTGCCACTGTCACCTGCCACACGTTGCAGATTGCCACTTGCCATGTCGCCTGTCACTAGATGCAGATTGTCACTAGCCATGTCCCATGCCACATGTTGCAGATTGTCACTTGCCATGTCCCATGCCACATGTTGCAGATTGTCACTTGCCACACGTTGCAGATTGTCACTTGCCACGTCCCATGCCACACGTTGCAGATTGTCACTTGCCACATGTTGTGGATTGTCACTTGCCACGTCCCATGCCACACGTTGCAGATTGTCACTTGCCACGTCCCATGCCACACGTTGCGGATTGTTACTTGCCACGTCCCATGCCACACGTTGCAGATTGTCACTTGCCATGTCCCATGCCACACATTGCAGATTGTCACTTGCCACGTCCCATGCCACACGTTGCGGATTGTCACTTGCCACGTCCCATGCCACACATTGCGGATTGTCACTTGCCACGTCCCATGCCACACATTGCAGATTGTTACTTGCCACGTCCCATGCCACACGTTGCGGATTGTCACTTGCCACATCCCATGCCACACGTTGCGGATTGTTACTAGCCATGTCCCATGCCACACGTTGTGGATTGTTACTTGCCACGTCCCATGCCACACGTTGTGGATTGTTACTTGCCACGTCCCATGCCATACGTTGCGGATTGTTACTTGCCTGCTATAATCATCTCTTGCTGTGTCCCAGTCAAGCAGCAGAGAAATGATGTAATCTCTCTGCTGCCGTGGCTGCCTGCACACTGCACACACAGTGAGGGCGGAACTGCAGGGATGCAGGGCGGGCACTGGGCGGTGAGAGATGGTGTTATCTCTCTGCTCCTCTTCCCGCCGCCTCCCTGATTGGCCAGCAACTGCTCATGCTGTCACCGAGCCATACAGCTGCTCACCAACAGTGCAGCCCGCTGTCTCTCTCCAATCCCCACTGGAGCCGCCCGTTGTCTCTCCCCACCGGAGCCGCCTGCTGTCTCTCCCCAGTCCCCACCGGAGCCGTCTGCTGTCTCTCCCCAGTCCCCACCGGAGCCGCCCGAGACCCGCTGTCTCTCCCCACCACTGTCTTTCAGCCGCGGAGCCGTCCGCCGGCCCTCTCACCCAAAGTGACGCCTGCCAGCGCATTTACTGACCCACATTCTCGGAGGGGCAATTGCCCCGTTGCCCCCCCTGGATCCGCCCCTGCTGCCACCAGATGCAGCATGTCACTTGCCACCGTCACCTTCCACCAGATGCAGAATGTGACTTGCCACCTTCACCTGCCACCCAGATGCAGCCTGTCACTTGCCACCGTCTCCAGCCACCCAGATGCAGCATGTTACTTGCCACGTCACCTTCCACCAGGTGCAGCGTGTCACTTGCCACCGTCGCCTGACAGCAGATGCAGTGTGTCACTTGCCACTGTCAACTTCCACCAGATGCAGCATGTCACTTGCCACTGTCACATGCCACCAGATTCAGCATGTCACTTACCATCGTCACCTGCGACCAGATGCAGCATATCACTTGCCACTGTCATCTGCCACCAGATGCAACATGGCACTTGTCATCGTCAACTTCCACAAGATGAAGCATGTCACTTGCCACCGTCACCTGCCACCAAATGTAACATGTGACTTGCCACCGTCACCTGCCACCAAATGTAGTATGTGACTTGCCACCGTCACCTGCCACCAGATGCAGCATATCACTTGCCACCATTGACTGCCACCAGATGCAGAGTGTCACTTGCCACCATTGACTGCCACCAGATGCAGGATGTTATTTGCCACTATCACCTTCCACCAGATGAAGCATGTCACTTGCCACCATCACCTGCAACCCAGATGCAGCATGTCACTTGCCACTGTCACCTGCCACCGAATGCAGCATGTCATTTTCCACGTCACCTGCGATCAGATGCTGCATATCACTTGCCACCGTCACCTGCCACCCAGATGAAGCATGTCACTTGCCACCATCACCTGCCACCCAGATGCAGCATGTCACTTGCCACTGTCACCTGCCACCAAATGCAGCATGTATATATATATATATATATATATATATATATATATATATATATATATATATATATATATATATATATATATATATAAATATATATATATATATCACAGCTTAGTGGTGCAGCTACTGGCCATTAGTATATCTGTAAGGCCAACAAAGAGAGGCAGACAGTCACAAGCCAATAAAAGAGGGCAAGCAGGCTCTGTGTCTAGAGGCAACAGTGCTGGTCGTGGAGACGGTGCATCCTCATAAGCATGTGGCCGTGGGACACGCTTGGCTTTTTTTTCGGCAGCTGGCCGTGTTGAGCCGCAACATGCAGAAGACTTGGTCGAGTGGATGACCAAGCCGTCCTCATCCTTCTCATCCTCTCTCACCCATGCTCAGGGTACTTTGTCTGGCAAAGCAGCTGCCAACGCTGCCTCTTCCCTCAGCTCAATGGCATCAGTGACTCCTTCCCTAGCCCCACCATGTCCTCCTGAGGAGTCCCTCGAACTGTTTGACCACAGTGTTAGGTATATGCTCCAGGAGGATGCCCAGCGTTTAGAAGGCTCTGATTATGATACTGAGCTAGATGAAGGCAGTAACGTGAGCATGGACAGAGGGGGTGCCCAAGCAGGACAGCAATCTGGCAGTCATGCTCCCCCTGCTTCAGCATACTGCCAGGTTTGCTCCAGTGATGAGGAGGGAAGGGATGATGAGGTCACTGACTCAACATGGGTGCCTGATAGGAGAGAGAAGGAAGAGGAGGAGGCACATCACCAACGAGGCAGGATGCCCTCCAGGGGCCAGCCTAAGGGCAGTACACTGACTGCATCACACCCCAAAGCTCCGCATGTGCAGGGCGCGGCTGTCTCTGCGCGTTATTCCAAAAGTTCTTTGGTGTAGGCCTTTTTTGAGACGAGTGCATCAGATCGCACCGCTGCTATTTGCAACATATGTCTCAAGCGTATCTCGCGTGGCCAAAACATCTCCCGCTTGGGTACCACATGCTTGACCAGATATATGTTGACCTGCCATGCAGTTCGTTGGCAAGCGTATCTAAAAGACCCACACCAAAGAACAAAGAGGACCTCTCCTTGCTCCTCATCAGCTGAGATCTCCAACCCCACTATACCTTCAATCCTCTCTGAGACCTGCACTGAGAGGAATGAAGGTGTGGAATTAGGTGTGTCACAGCCAAGTACTTGTGGACAATCCGCTTTCGGTACACCGACGTCAGATTGTACCAGGCAAATTACCCTGCCCCAGCTGCTGCACCGCCTAAAGAAGTTCGCTCCCAGCCATCCACATGCCCAGCGGTTGAATGCTAGCTTGGCAAAATTGCTAGCACTTCAACTGCTGCCTTTTCAGTTGGTAGACTCTGCCCCCTTCCGTGAGTTTGTGGAATGTGCGGTTCCTTAGTGGCAGGTACCCAAACGCCACTTTTTCTCACGGAAGGCGATTCTGGCTCTCTACCAGCATGTGGAAGGCAATGTCCATGCCTCGCTGGACAGGGTGGTCAGCGGTAAGTTGCATATTACCACTGACTCATGGTCCAGCAGGAATGGACAGGGACGTTACCTAAGTTTCACCGCGCATTGGGTGACTCTGCTGGCAGCTGGGAAGGATACAGGACAAGGTGCAGTAGTGTTGGAGGTTGTTCTGCCACCACGCCTCCAAAATGCCACTACTAATGATTGTGACACACCTCTCTCCTCCACCCCCTCCTCTTCTTCTTCCTCCATGGCTTCTTCCTGTGCTTTGTCCTCGGAGCCAGCGGTGCTCTGTAGGCGTTCAATGGGCTACGCAAGAATGCAGGCCAAAAGATGCCAGCGGTGCTTGAGCTGGTGTGCTTGGGTTACAGGAGCCACACTGGGGCAGAGATTCTGTCAGCTCTGCAGGGGACGGTTCAGAGGTGGTTGATGCCATGCCAACTTAAGTCAGGAATGGTTGTTTGCGACAATGGCACCAACCTCCTCTCTGCCCTCCGACAGGGACAAATGACCCATGTGCCCTGTTTGGCTCACGTCCTTAACTTGGTGGTGCAGCAGTTCTTGGGCAAGTACCCGGGCTTACAGGATGTCCTGAGGCAGGCCAGGAAAGTCTGTGTGCATTTCCGCCGGTCATATAATGCCAGTGCTCAGCTGACAGACCTCCAAAAGGAGTTTAACCTGCCCAAGAACCGCCTAATCTGTGACATGCCCACCAGGTGGAACTCAATGTTGGCCATGCTGCAGCAGCTGCACATGCAGCAGAGGGCCATCAATGAGTACCTGTGCAACTATGGCACCAGGACAGGGTCAGGGGAGCTTGGTTTTTTTCCCCACGCCAGTGGGCCATGATCAGGGATGCATGCACTGTCCTGTCACCATTTGAGGAGGCCATGAGGATGGTGAGCATTGACAGTGCATGCATCAGTGACACTGTCCCCCTTGTCCACCTGTTGGAGCACACGCTGCGTGGAATAATGGACAGGGCACTTGAGGCAGAACAGAGGCAGGAAGAGGAGGACTTCCTTAGCTCTCAAGGCCCCCTTTATCCAGACAGTGTTCCTGCATGCCCGCCGATCACACAGGAAGAGGAGGAGGAGGATTGTGTCAGTATGGAGGTGGAGCCTGGCACTCAGCATCAGCAGCAGTCTTTAAGGGATCAGTCCCAAGAAACACATGGACTTGTACGTGGCTGGGAGGAGGTGGCTGCGGACCATGTCGTTCTTAGTGACCCAGAGGACTCCGGACCGAATGCCTCAGCAAACCTACACTGCATGGCCTCCCTGATCCTGCAAAGCCTACGTAAGGATCCTCGTATTCGTGGTATCAAGGAGAAGGACCAATACTGGCTGGCAACCCTCCTTGATCCACATTACAAGGGTATAGTTGCGGACCTTATCTTGCTGTCGCAGAGGGAGCAGAGGATGAAACATCTTCGGGAGGCCTTGCAGAAAGGTCTGTGCAACACGTTCCCAGAGACTGGGAGGTTACAAACTCCTGTTTCTGGACAACATGTTGCTGAGGCTTCGGTCAGTCAAAGAAGGAGCGGTGGAGAAGGTGGCAGTCTGACCGATGTGTTCAGACAATTTTTTAGTCCGCAGCCCCAAGGTATGATCGGTTCCAGCAACCATCGCCAGTGTCTGTTTTACATGGTGCAGGAATACTTAGGGGCAAGATCTGACTTGGACACCTTCCCACCGAAAATCTTCTGGGTTACTGGGTCTTGAGGATGGATCACTGGCCAGAGCTTGCACAGTATGCAATTGAGCTACTTTCCTGTCCTGCATCCAGCGTTCTTTCAGAACGCACATTCAGTGCTGCTGGAGGCTTTGTAACCGATCACAGGGTGCGTCTGTCCACCGACTCGGTCGATCAACTGAGCTTCATATAAATGAATCAGTCTTGGATCACCACCAGCTACCAAGCACCTGATGCTGATGTAACCAAATAATTTTTTTTGAAATCTCAGATCTCTTCAAAGACTGCCTATGCTGATGCTGAGTGACTATCCTGAGTAATTATCCTCTTCCTCCTCAATGATCACGCTGATAGCTTGTAAGAACATTTTTGGTTCTGGGCGTCGCCACCAGTGCCTAAGACCCAATTTTTCAGCCTCTTTTTGATGCAATACTTTACAGCAGGGCTCGTTCCTGCGTTCCAACTAGAGTATCTGTGAGGGGTTGCAGTGTTGTGGCACCAGCACCAGTGCCTAAGGCCCAATTTTTCAGCCCCTGTTTAACAGGGGAGTGTAATTAGAATTTTGAATGCAATACTTTGCAGCAGAGCTCGTTCCTGCGTTCCAACTAGAGTATCTGTGAGGGGTTGCAATGTTGTGGCACCAGCACCAGTGCCTAAGGCCTAATTTTTCAGCCCCTGTTTAACAGGAGCATGTAATTACAATTTTTGATGCAATACTTTGCAGCAGGGCTTTTTCGTGCATTCCATCTAGAGTATCTGTGAGGGGTTGCAGTGTTGTGGCACCAGCACCAGTGCCTAAGGCCCAATTTTTCAGCTCCTGTTCAACAGGGGCATGTAATTACAATTCTTGATCTAATATTTCACAGCAGGGCCTGTTTCTGCGCCCACCAAGAGTGAGTGAGGACTTACAGTGTTGTGGCACCAGCACCACCACCACCATCAAAGGCCCAATTTTTCTGCCCCTGTTGTAATTACAATTCTTGATCTAATATTTTTCACAGCAGGGCCCTGTGAGGACTTACAGTGTTGTGGCCACAACAACTCCTAAGGCCCAAATTTCTGCTGAGTATATAGGGCAGGCCCCTACTTTCAAACATCCAACTTACAAATGACTCCTACTTGCAAACGGAAGGAGACAACAGGAAGTGAGATGAAAACTAACCCTAGGAAGGGAAATTCTCTCCTGTAAGAGTTAATATGGGAAAAACATTTCTTCTTTCCACTGATGCTTTATCACCAATCCTTGTTTCACAAAAAAAAACCAAAATTTTCAAAAAACATTTGTCATTGGGACAAAAAGTGAGGTGAAATCTTCTGAAGAGGAGCACAGACAGCAAAACAAATGTCACAGGGGTGATAACCCTTCCCTATGTTTTCCAAAAAGCTTAAAATAGATTTTCTGGCTGGAGCTAAACACGTTAAAAATGTACCAGTTCAAAATGACAAACAGATTCTACTTAACAACAAACCTACAGTCCCTGTCTTGTTTGCACCGCCTGTATACTGCTGTTCAGAGTACAGAGCCTGTATACTGCTGTTTCCTTTTTTAATTTGGGTGTGGGGTTCCCCTTAATATCCATAAAAGACCCAAAGGGCCTGGTAATGGACTGGGGGTACCATGCCGTTTGTCTCACTGATTTTCATCCATATTGCCAGGACCCGACATTACATTAAAGCCGCAAGCAGTTTTAAATGACTTTTTTTCCTTTAAAAATGACATTTTGTGCAGGGACTGTTCTATGCACGGGAAACATGCGCCACATAACAGGCATACTATAGACACCCCCCAGGTATGACATTTAAAGGAATATTTCCCTTTTTTTTTTTTACTTTAAGCATCATTAAAATCACTGCTCCCGAAAAAACGGACGTTTTTAAAAGTTTTTTTTGCATTGATACATGTCCCCAGGGGTAGGACCCGGGTAACCAAATCCTTTTTAGGACAATACCATGCAAATTAGCCTTTAAAATGAGCACTTTTGATTTCGAACGTTCAAGTCTTATAGACGTCAATGGGGTTCTAACGTTCATGCAAATTTTCGGTCCGTTCGCAGGTTCTGGTGCGAACCGAACCGGGGGGTGTTTGGCTCATCCCTACTTGCCACCGTCACCTTCCACCAGGTACAGCATGTCACTTGCCACTGTCGCCTGACACCAGATGCAGCATGTCACTTGCCACCATCGCCTGCCACCAGATGCAGCGTGTCACTTACCACTATCATCTGCCACCCAGATGCACCGTGTCACTTCCCACCGTCACCTGCGACCAAATGCAGCATATCACTTGCCACCGTCACCTTCCACCAGATGCAACATGTCACTTGCCTCCATCACCTACCACCCAGATGCAGCCTGTCACTTGCCACCGTCACCTGCCACCCAGATGCAGCATGTTACTTGCCACCGTCACCTTCCACCAGGTGCAGCGTGTCACTTGCCAATGTTGCCTGACACCAGATGCAGTGTGTCACTTGCCACTGTCACCTGCCACCAGATGCATCATGTCACTTGCCACCATCGCCTGCCACCGGATGCAGCATGTCACTTACCACTATCACCTGCCACCCAGATGCACCGTGTCACTTGCCACTGTCACCTGCCACCAAATGGAGCATATCACTTGCCACCATCACCTGCCACCAGATGCAGTGTGTCACTTACCACTATCACCTGCCACCCAGATGCACCGTGTCACTTGCCACTGTCACCTGCCACCAAATGGAGCATATCACTTGCCACCATCACCTGCCACCAGATGCAGCGTGTCACCTGCCACCATCTCCTGCCACCCAGATGCACTGTGTCACTTGCCACTGTCACATGCCACCAAATGGAGCATATCACTTGCCACCATCACCTGCCACCAGATGCAGTGTGTCACTTGCCACCGTCTCCTGCCACCCAGATGCAGCATGTCATTTGCCACCATCACCTTCCACCAGATGCAGTGTGTCACTTGCCACCGTCACCTGCCACCCAGATGCAGCATGTCACTAGCCACCATCACCTGCCACCAAGATGAAGAGTGTAACTTGTCATCTGCTGCCAGAGAGAGGGCAGGGAGAGAGGGGGCAGGGAGAGAGAGAGTTGGGACAGGGAGAGAGAGGGGGCCAGAGAGAGGGGTACGGGGGGAAGAGAGAGGGGCCAGGGTCTGGTCAGTGACAGTGCTCATCTCACTCACTTGGACGGGGGGCTCACAGTTAGCGGCTTTAACCACTTGCCGACCACCTCACGCAGATATACTGCAGCAGAATGGCATGGGCAGGAAGAGTAACGTATGGGTACGTTACTCCCCTCCTGCGGGCAGGAGGCACCCCCGGTGCCCAAGGCATTGTTGCAGGAGCGATCTGTCCTGAGGGGGAGGCCACTGATTTATGGCTTCTCCCTCACAATCGTCCCTGACGAATGGTAAGATTCCTCTGTTTCTGAAACTGTAAACAGAAAAAAGAAGCAGAGGAAGTGATGTAATCTCTCCTCGTGGAGCCTTTTTGTTCCGGCTCCCAAGGAGAGAAGACATCAATGTGAGTTTGCACCAACAGCACACTAACACCAGTACACATAGGCACACAAATCACCCCCAATCACCCCCCGATCACTCCCCCTTCACCCCCTGTCACAGTGACACCAATAGTAGTTTTGATTTTTTTTACTGATCACTTCATTGGTGTCATTTTGTGACTGTTATAAGTGTTAGGGCAATTAGTGGTAGGTCCCTTTAGGTCTAGGGTACCCCCCTTATAGAGTTTTAACCCCTTAATCACCCCCCAGTTAACCCTTTCACCCCCTGTCGCCGGTGTCACTAATCGATAATTTTTCTGATCGCCTGAAGTGTCTTCTGAAGTGTCACGGGTGACGCTAGTTAGCTTGTTAGTTCTTTAGGTTCACTGTCAGCTTTTTATAGCGTCAGGTACCCCCCTATACTACCTAATAAAGGTTTTAACCCCCTGATTGCCCCCTAGTTAACCCTTTCACAAGTGATCACTGTATAGGTGTTACGGGTGACGCTGGCTAGTTAGTTTGTTTTTTATACCCGCCGTTTATTACCCAAGGTTTAACCCCCTGATCGCCCAGCGGGTGATATCAGTTAGGTTTTAGTGTCAGTCAGGGTCTGTGTCACCCCAGGCAGCGTCAGATTAGTACCAGTACTGCTAACACCCACGCACGCAGCATACACCTCCCTTAGTGGTATAGTGTCTGAACGGATCAATATCTGATCTGATCAGATCTATACTAGCATCCCCAGTAGTTTAGGGTTCCCAAAAATGCAGTGTTAGTGGGATCAGCCCAGATACCTGCTAGCACCTGCGTTTTGCTCCTCCGCCCAGTCCAGCTCACCCAAGTGCAGTTTCGATCGATCACTGTCACTTTCAAAACACTAAACACATAACTGCAGCATTTGCAGAGTCAGGCCTGATCCCTGCAATTGCTAACAGTTTTTTTGGTAGCGTTTAATACAGTTCCTGCCAGCCTAGGAGCTTTTTTACCTGTGAGTCTCACTACTGTACCAGTAAATTTAGAGCCCAAAATGGCAAATCGAAGGTACAGTAGTGAAGAGGCCTACACGTTTCTGAGCATGACAGATAGTGAAGTGGAAGTCACTCATCTGTCAGATTCAGGCTCAGAATACGATCCTGTAGACCACAGCGGCTCCATGACAGATAGCTCTGACAACGGAGTTGTGGTCCCTGCCAAGTTCAGTCATACCAGACACCGATCTTCTTCTGCTGTTGTTGAGGTGCAAGAACCGCAGGGCTCTCATATGGAGCAGAGAAGTACTAGTGCCGCTCATCCTTCTGGTGAACTGGCAAGCACCAGCGGCCTGGTACACCCTGGTCATACATTTAGCACTGCAGTATCAAGTGGTGACTTGGTGAGTCCCATAAGTGCAGTGGCGAGGAGCAAGCACAAGTAGTGTCCCGCTGCCACCAAGAAGATAAAGACAGGCCCGTCGTGCCCATAGTGTCCTTCCTGCAGAATTTGCCAATCCTAATTGGGAGCCCACCACTTCTGCAGCACCTGTACTTCCGCCATTCACTGGCCAACCCGGAATTCAGGTGGAAACAGTTGTTTTTAAGTCACTTGATTTTAATTCACTGTTTTTCACAGAAGATCTCTGTAGATCTATTGTGGACCAAAGTAATTTGTATGCTGGTCAATTCATTGCCGCTAATCCCCAGTCTTCCCTTGCCAGAGATTGGAAACCAATTACAGTTTCCAAATTTAAGACCTTTCTGGGCCTCTCCCTCGTCATGGGCATAGTTAAAATAAGTAGGTTGCGGTCATATTGGTTCACTGACCCAATTTACCATATGCCCGTGTTCTCTGCCTCCAGAGCAGATCTTGTGGTTCATGCACTTCAACAACAATGAACTCTGTCGTCCTCGTGGAGACCCTGGATACGATCGGCTCTACAAAATTCGGCCCCTTGTAAACCACTTCAACTAACGTTTTGGAGCCTTGTTTACTCCCCATCAAAAACAATAATGGGGGCAGGAACAATCAAAACTTAGCACTACATCCCATAAATATTATGAACAGAAGAAGAGAAAATGGGGTAAACAACCCCGGGACTTTTAAGGTGCTTGTATTAGGAAGTAAATAGAGTAGATAGAGATGTACAGCTTATCCATAAAAAGATTTTAATTACAATTGATACAAATTACACAACATGATTAAAAAGTATCTCAGTATCTCAGTATCCACATTCACTTTGGGTAGACAGTAGGAAAAATACCACTCAATAGATACCACTCAACATGTTTTGCTCATTTGGAGCTTCCTCAGGAGTTTTGGTATAAATTTATGGTATACTAGAAAGAAAAAAATGGATGAGATATCGTGTTACATAATAAACTTTACAATCTAGAATATATTAGTATGTATATGGATAACATGTCATATGAAACTGTAAACAGCTGAAAAAATCAAAAAGACCGAACGACAATCAGAAATCAATCCATCAATAATAATAGTAATCTTACCAGGCTGCCAAAGATTGAATGTGATTTGGATTGGTAAGGGAGTATTAACGATGAATAACATCAGCGATACAAGGCATCAGGTAGGTCTTTCAGACAGAGGTTCCTCAAGGGGAGCAACATATAAGACACTTACCTATGGTGATGGTTCAGACAGGCATGGGGTGGGAGAGAAACAACCTCTCCCCTAGAAGAGGAGCCTACGACAGAGGATTGCGGTATAAGACCGTGTTCTTATAGTCCTTCCATCCCGGTCGCGTCTGACATCAGAACCGGCATGCGGACGTATAGCGAGCAGGCCCAGGGGAGCGTGTGGATAATGGAGGAGGTGGAGGCATCATGGCGTGACGCAAAATGCATCATTACCTACAATGCGCATATGCCAAGTGGTAAAGTGTACAGAGCGTGTCATTCATCACGGCAAAAGACGATGGAGCCATCTTAGAAGAGGGAAGGATCTGGACAATGGGGAATAGGCCAAGCAAGTCATTTATCACGGCAAAGGCCATCTTGGAAAAGGAAAGGATCTGAATAGGATGAATATCAATGAAAACATAAATTAGGTAAAAGATGGCACATTCAAAATATAAACCTAGGAAAATGAATAGAGGATAAATAAATATAATATCCACAACATAACCTCCCATGGGACTGACACCTCTAGGGATCCCAAATGAACGGCGATTGATTACTCACACAGTTCATTGAGTGCCCCTGGCGTCCGCGTAAGCCAAACAATAGAAGGACAAGAATACAAATGAATGAGGGCCTAGATGATGCTCAATAGATGCTAATGCTAGCAATAGTAATTATAGTATTTAGGAATAATTTAGAGGCAGCCTGGGAAGAAATTCAGGAATACAAAAAAGGGAATAAAAAACCAAAAAAAAACCAAAACAAAAACAAAAAATGGGAAGAAAAAGAAAAAAAGAAAATACGAGATTGAAATAAGTAAAGAAGAAAATGTTATGTTTGATTATTGATTTTATAAAATTTTATTTTTTAATTTTTTTAAAGAAAAGGTTTAAAGTTAAAGTCATCATTGAGGCCAGGGTACTTTAAGGCTGATAAATCATGTATCCAACGTGCCTCTCGTTGTAGAAGTAACTTGTCATAATCACCTCCCCTATCTCCAGGGGGGATATGCTCTAAGGCAAAAAAGTGCATTTTACTGCTGTCGAAGTTATGATATAGACCAATGTGCCGACTTATCAGGGTTTCCATTCTTTTTTTATGTATCAGGGAGACATGGTCCCTGATTCGACAGAAAAAAAGGTTGTTTGGTCATACCAATGTAAAACATTTGACATTCACATTGCATGATGTATACAATGCCTATCGATTGACATGTTACCAAGAAATTAGGTTTAGACAGCCATAGACAGCCATTAGGAAGCAGGATGCCACGTACAGCATAAATAAATCTACAAAAGTTGCATTTATGGCAGAGTCTACTGCCCTTTTTGGATTCACCCAAAGTCTCTATTTGGGTATTATAATGGCTGTGTACTAAAGTATCCCTGAGAGATCGAGATCACCTGAAGGTGATTTCAGGGTACGGTTTGAGGTGTTTGGAGACTTTTTCGTCTCCCATCAAGAGGTACCAGTATTTTCTCATGATATCTTGCAGCTGTCAGTGCTGACCCGAGAATTTGGTGATCAGTCAAACACCTGGGTTTGCCTTTTTTGGTTTGGGGTCATTTTGGGAGAGGCTCTGTTTTGGTTTTTGGACTTCAAATAGGCTTTCTTCAGACATCTATTGCTGTAGCCTTGTTGTTGTAGACGAGACCGCAGCAACTTAGCTTTCCTTTAAAAATCAGAATCTGCGCTGCAATTTCGTTTTATTCTCAAATATTGCCCATAGGGTATATTTGCTACAAGAGATGCAGGGTGGGAGCTAGTGGTGTGGAGCAGGGAGTTACCTGCAGACAGTTTTCGATATAGGGTTGTTCCTATGCTGCCATCTTCGTTAACCAAGATTTGGACATCTAAAAAGGTTAATTTATGTTGGCTGAGCTCAAATGTAAAGTTGAGATTGTATTTTTTAGTCTTTAAACTGTCAAGGAATAAAAAAAGAGTATCCTTGGTTCCTAGCCAAAAAAGATGTCATCAATCACATCTAAACAGGAATCTGTTCAAAGAAAGTTTGCATGTAATCCCTAAAGAAGAGGGATAAGAGGCATAAGAGGGGGCGCATTTGGTCCCCATGGCCACACCCTGTATCTGGAGGTAGTGGGAGTCGCCAAACAGAAAAATGTTGTTTGAAAGAATGAATAGAAGCAAATCTAGAATAAATGTATTTGTCGGGGACGTGCTGGTACCTTTCAGGGGAATATGCATGCGCGCATGCGCACACGGAGCCTGTCCAGAGTTATGCAGCAGAATTTACCCATTGGTGTGCACCGGCGCGCTCCCTGGACACGCGCATGTGTGCGTGTGTGCATGCGCATTAGCGCCGGTTGGCGCCAGGGTGCCTTTAAAAGTATGACAGCTGCACTCATGCGGTGCTCTTCGTCTGCAGCTCTGTACCTGTGTTTCTGTATCTGCTTGCTGATTGTTTACTGTGATTATCAACCCAGCTCCATCTGACTCTGCTACTATCTCCAACCCGATCCGGCCTGGCTGACTCTGCTATCTTCACTGTGACCCGTTGCCGAACTCCTGCTTGCCCGACTACTCTGCTGTTTGCCCATTTGAACTTATCTGCCTGATCTCCTGCCAACCCGGACTGTCTGACTCTGCCTACTGCCTGTTGCCTTGTGTTGCTACTTTCCCGGCCTTCTCATCCAGCTCCAGGTACCGCTGTTCCAGCATCTTCTGTCTTCCAGTTTGCTGATCCTCTTTGGCCTGTCATCATCTGCAGCTCAGCCATCCCTGAAGGATCTCTACTCAGTTCCTGTGCCAGCCACTGCAACTCCCGTAAGGCACCCCTACCCACTGTGCTCACGAGACCACTGTTCCCACTCCAGTGGCTCCTGAACCAGCGTTGTAAGAGGGGTCTTCTCCTACAAGTCGGCTCAACTATCAGGTACCTAACAGTATTATATTGCTTAGGTGCCCCTGGGTTTTCAGAAATGAAGCCCTCCACAACATCCACCCCAGCTGGTGGGGAAAAGGGTTGTAGAGGGCCTCCAAATCAAGGGCTACCGGCCAAGAGCCCTTAGGAATAAAGATTCCATCAAAGACTCAGAGAAGATCACTGGTATCTTGGAGGTAGGACACAAGTCCCTCAATGTGGGGTCTTAAAAAGTCATCAATTAACTGGCTAGCAGTTTCGGTAAGGCAGCCATTGCAAGAAACTATGGGACGACCAGGAGGTTTTTCTGAATTTTTATGAATCTTGGGAAGTGCGTATAGGATCGGTGTTTGAGGGGAAGTTACATTAAGGAATTCCCAAGTTTTTTGTTAATGAGGCCTTTGTGGTAGGCCGAGCCAATGAGGTGTTGATAACGGGTAGTTGTTAAAGGGAGATGACTGGGAGATACCTTGCAATACCATTTCCGATTCTGGATAATGGCCATAACCATAGATTCATATTGGCAATTGTCCATAATCACTAGGTTTCCACCCTTGTCAGAGGGTTTGATGGTTATATTTTTATTTTGCTGTAAAGATTTGAGAGCCTCTACTTGGGTGGAAGTAAGGTTTGATTGGGACAGATCTTTCCATTTTGTCTTAATGATTTCTCTGGTCACTTGACTTGTGAAAGCCCACGCATTGGGGTTCCCTTGTAAAGTTGGGAAAGTACGGGATTTGGGTTTGTAGTC
Organism: Aquarana catesbeiana; assembly: GCF_042186555.1. Taxonomy (NCBI): domain Eukaryota; kingdom Metazoa; phylum Chordata; class Amphibia; order Anura; family Ranidae; genus Aquarana; species Aquarana catesbeiana. The sequence goes on along the minus strand of NC_133324.1, from coordinate 489,698,745 downwards.
TTTAGGTTCAGAAATGATTCTATCATTTCTAATATATCTCTCTCTCTTTATATATGATATACCACGATCCTGAGCCCGCCAGCGATCGCTGTACAGTGGCGATAAAACTGTAACTGCCCACTACCCCCGCAGGGGTGAAGTGATCTGGTGAGTGGCTGCACTTTCAGAGCAAAGAGATATTATAAGTGAAGGATTATCACCACAGCACAAGAATATGGCACAAGAGACTTACTAAAGAATTTTGAAGCACGTTTGCACTTTATCTTGTCACTGTTGCCTTTTGGATTGCACCAGCACATTTTGCACTTTATCTTGTTATTGTAATTTTCTTGTTATTGTAATTTTCCTTAGGAACAGACTTCCTACACCCCCCTCCCCACCTCCCTATCTCACTCCCTTCCCCCCCCCCCTTTTCCATTTAAGTTATGTCTATGTATCACCTATGATTGCACAATATTGTAGCAGAATATTTAATTGACACATGCACGGTATACTTGGGAATCCATATTGTTAATTTGTATTTAATATTTGATATATGCACGGTGCACCTAAGAATTTATTTTAAACTAGTAACCTATATGGAGGTAGGAAACTAAATAGGAACAGCGCCAAACCCTTCTATCATTTCTAATATATCTCAGCTGTCCCCATTTTAGGGTGACTGCCTGTTGGGAGGCAGCAGTTCCAAACTTTACCAATTAAGTCTTTATGTCCACTGCGCGGGTTCACCATCCCTTTACTATGTCCATATACATACTAATATATTCTAGATTGTAAAGTTTATTATGTAACATGATATCTCATCCATGTTTTTCTTATCATTTCTAGTATACCATAAATTTATACCAAAACTCCTGAGGAAGCTCCAAATGAGCGAAACATGTTGAGTGGTATCTATTGAGTGGTATTTTTTCTACTGTCTACCCAAAGTGGATGTGGATACTGAGATACTGAGATACTTTTTAATCATGTTGTGTAATGTGTATCAATTGTAATAAAAATATTTTTTCTGCATAAGCTGTTCATGTCTATCTATTTACTTCCTAATACAAGCACCTTAATCCTGGGGTTGTTTACCCCATTTACTCCCCATCAAGTTGTCTGCATTGATGAGTCCCTGATTACGTTTTCTGGCCACTTGTCTTTCAAACAGTATCTTCCAAGCAAGTGTGCCAGATACGGGGGTCAAGATGTATAAGCTCTGTGACAGGGCCACAGGCTACACATATAGTTTTATGGTTTACGAGGGAAGAGATAGTCATGCAGAGCCACCGAACTGCTCAGATTACATAGGGAGCGCTGGCAAGATTGTGTGGGACTTGGTGTCACCCTTATTCGGAAAGGGGTACCATTTGTATGTGGACAATTATTACACGAGCGTGCCACTTTTTAGTCACTTGTTTGAGCATCAGATTGGCGCATGTGGCACCATGCGATCTAATCGCCGGGGCTTACCCTAGAGGCTTGTAGATTCCCATCTTAGGCTGGGGGAGAGAGCCTGCTTGAAGTGTAATAACTTGCTCACTGTGAAGTGGAGGGATAATAAGAATGTTTTCGTTCTGTCCTCCCTTCATGCAGACATGACGGTCCAAATTCCTACGGTGACTGGTGTTGTGGAGGAACACCTCTGTGTCCACGAATATAACCAAAATATGGGAGGGGTGGACCTCAACGACTAGTTGTTGGCACCGTACCTAGTTGCCCGTAAGGCCAGACGCTGGTATAAAAAGTGTCTGTATGCTTATTTCAATCGGCTTTGCTGGACACTCATGTGCTATACAGAGCTTCAGGATAGACTGGATTCTTCCTTTAATTCCAGAAAGAGATCATAAGAGCCCTTCTGTTTTCAGACAGTGCTCCACCTCACCTTCCCAATCCAAATTCAGTAAGCCGGCTGCATGAGAGGCATTTTCCATATGTCCTCCCAAGTACCCCTACCCAACAAGCCCCCCAAAGAAGATGTTGTGTCTGTAGCAATCGTGGATATAGGCGTGACACCCGCTATTATTGTTCCTCCTGTCCCGACAGTCCTGGTCTTTGCATTGTTGAATGTTTTGAACGCTACCATACACTAGTGGAGTTTTAGCGTACAGCACTGCACAGACTAGGACACACTTTCACAGGATCTCCCAAGATGCCATCGCATTTTGAGAGACCCGAACCTGGAACCGAACCGAACTGTTACAGTTACAGTTACAAATAAATGTGTAAAAAAAAAAAAAAAACACAAAAATAGTTATCTTTTTATTGTTCTCTCTCTCGCTCTATTCTCTCTCTATTGTTCTGCTCCTTTTTACTGTATTCTATTCTGCAATGTTTTATTGTTATTATGTTTTATCATGTTTGCTTTCAGGTATGTAATTTTTTTATACTTTACTGTTTACTGTGTTTTATTGTCAACCATTTTTTTTTGTTTTCAGGTACGTCATTCAGCTGCAGTGCAGATTTATTTATCTTGACTGCAACAGCGTTTGCTCCCACGATACATAAAGTCGTGACTTTGGGGCGTGGCTTGGCGCGCGGCTCGGATGGAAGCACACTAGAAGAGCTCCGTAGGTCACACAGCCTTACAGCCTGACACCCTGCCGCAGAGCCTTCAATGCCGGGCAGAAAACTCCACACCACCCCGCAGACTCGATCCCGCCGTGGACAACAGCCATCCGCTGCCAGGAACATCACCGATTTACTGAGACAAAAGCCGGCAGCGGGCAGCAGCACGGCCGGTCCCAAGATGGCGCCGATGCAACAGGCCAAGCTCCACGAGGAGGATTTCAGTGGAGACTCGGAATCCACTGAGGACACAGGTAGGGGCAAATCCAGAGTGAACAAACCCTTGACCTATGCAGATATGTCTGGATTCACAGCGGACATCAAATCCACGTTTTCAGCCGCAATCACAGACCTGAAAACGAATTTAGTAGTTCTCACTGAGAAATTGGCTGCTACAGAGCACGCAGGGAGGCAGAGAGACAAGGCCTTACACAGACTTGATCAGGTCACTGTCTCTCATGCACAACACTTCACTGACATGAATAGACACATGGAGGACCTTGACAACAGGGACAGGAGGAATAATATTAGGGTGTGGGGGATCCCTGAATCGGTGGAGGTGGAACCAGATTACCCAAGCCCTTCAGAGGGTCTTCAATAGCCTCCTAGACAGGCAAGAAGAGACAGAAATAGAATTCATCAGGGCACACAGGGCTCTTCGGCCTAGAGGCCCTGATACGGCCCCGCCACGTGACATAATATGCTGCCTACAGAACTTTCAACTGAAGGAAGATATAATGCGCAGAGCCAGAAGAAATGACAGGATCATCTTTAATGGTGAAACCATAATGCTGTTTCATGATTTATCACAGATTACTCTTAAAAACCGCAGAGCTTTGTGACCGCTATTGGATAAGCTCAGGGAGAGGGATCTCAGATACACCTGGCGTTTTCCTTTTGCGCTCATTGTGTCAGCGAATGGCCACCAACACATTCTACGCACCCCAGCAGACCTTCCTGAATTCTGTGCGGAACTAGGTCTTGACCTATTGGAACTTCCTGACTCGTATGCGGACTTTGCACTACCACCGCATGACAGGAGCCCGCCTCGGTCGCCATTCTCCACGCCAGAAAAGAGATTCTCTAAGAAGATGAAACAGGGGAGATCTGGAGGTCCCAATCTAGGCACCCTGAATTCGAGACCAGGATTGGATCATGACCATGCAGAAGATTAAAGATCGGTTGACCCTCCTCTCATCTACCTTAGTGACTTAGCACCACTTACTAGTCCACTGACAGTCACAATTTTTTGCATTTTTTCTCTACGAAATCTCCATATTTCCTTTTTGAGGGGGGGGGGTTGGGGTTGGTTGTTTTTTTTTTTTTTCCCAGCCCAAGCTCAGCTTCAAGTTTAGCTCCCAGCAGGATGCGGTAATCGCATGGAGATCTAGAGCATAGTGGAGGTTGTTTGCTAAATTGTCAAAGACAAAATGTATTTCAATATTGCATAGTTTGTACGTTCAGCAGCCAATGGTGCACCATTGGAATAGAAGCAGCAGGTGGTCAGGGTGAATTCATTATACTCTTATTATTGTAGTTCATATTTAAGGCTGTGTGTTACATGGAGACGCAGTTAGCCAGTTATATTTCTAGATTACACATTGTTTTTCTGTGCTTTGTTTTAGACACAGGATATTATTCTTATTTCTGTTCTCATACCAGGCGGCCGCCTCCCTTTGCCCCACAAAGTGATCTGGTACTATCATTAGACTACCAGACTCACTATTTTCTCTAGATAGGGCCCTATCTAGAGGTTGACCTAAGCTTGTTCTTTTTTCTGTTATTTTTAATTTTCTTTTTCTCTTATAGACCTTGATCAATCGCGTTGCCCGCTTTACGAATAAACTGACAGCGTGTAAGTACATATTTTTGGCACTCAGTTTATGAAACCACTTCTGGGTCTGCATCATGGCCTACTCATTCTTGGGACGCAACCCTACGGTAATTTCACATAACGTTCAAGGGCTGAACATACCTGAAAAACGTACCACATTGCTCAGAGGATTTAAAAAAGGTAAGCCACATTTTATACTGTTGCAGGAGACCCATTTCAAGACTGGGCATGTTCCCAGGCTCACCGACTCAACCTTCACTAGGGCATTTCATGCCACCAATGATCAGGCAAAAACGAAGGGGGTTTCAATTCTAGTTAATAAGAATGCACCCTTCAATTTGACGGAACAAATGACTGACCCGGAGGGAAGGTATATTTTCCTGAAAGGGACATATGGCGACATACCCATCACCATAGCGAATGTCTATTTCCCGAATAAAGCCCATTTGACCTTCTGTTCTCAGATGGTTCATAAATTACAGGAATTCACCTCTGGATGTCTGATATTAGGGGGGATTTTAATATACCTTTGAATCCTCTGACAGACTCCTCTAATGGGTCTACCAGTATCATATATAGGACACTGAAGGGTATCAAAAACCTTCTCCACTCACTTAAGTTGATAGATTCCTGGAGATTCTTAAACCCAACCGGTAGAGATTATACGTTTTATTCATCGCCCCATCAGAAATACGCACGGTTAGATTATCTTTTTATTTCACAAAATGACCTTTCAACACTCACAGAGGCCTGTATAGGCACTCAATCCATATCAGACCACGCACCTATAGCCTTAGCCTTAACCTTAGACTTGACGAAACAGCCACAAAAAACCCAGATATGGAGACTTAACTCCTCCATACTTTCAGACCCTACATATGTACACAAATTGGGGGAATCCCTGAGAGACTTCTTCGAGTGAAATAACACCCCTATTAAACACTAGGAAATCCCTGCAGAACCTCTTTGACACTAAGGCCAAATGCTTCTTGTTTTTCAAGAAAAAGATCTATTGCGAGGAAGGTAACAAACCTGGGAAGACTTTAGCAAGAGCTTTAAGAATACACACACATAACACCAATATTCCAGGCATTAAACGAGCGAATGGTGCATTAGATGTCTCTACAGAGGCTATTGCAAAACATTTCCATGACTACTACACAAGTCTTTACAATTTACCGCAACAACACAAACTGCCAGGAATGATAGGTGACAGATCCCAGATCATCAGAGAATATCTAGACAAAAGTGGGCTCCCGTCACTAGAAGACATAGAGGCCAATACACTCGAATGTCCAATAGACACAACCGAGATTAAACTTGCCATAAAAAATTTGAAACAAGGTAAAAGCCCGGGCCCGGACGGGTATACGGCAATTTACTATAAAACTTTTACAGATCTTTTAACGGCCCCATTGGCAGCGGCCTTGAACTCCATGTCTGATTCCAAGGAGATAACACCTGACTTGCTCTCGGCATTTATAACGGTCATTCCAAAAATGGGCAAGGACCCTCATGAATGTGTGAGTCCAGCATAGGGGTGGCTGAGGACATGGCTCCCCCACGGGAGCTGGCTGCCCCGCATTGCATTTGCTGTCTGAATGGGTGAGTGTGGACGGATTACTAGCTTTATACATCTAAAATAATATAAATGAACTCTCCTTAGGGTATGACTCATTCCATCTTTATTTATATATACTCCATAGATATGTCTATTGTATCTGCTCCTGACGAGTGGGTCAATCCACGAAACGCGTCAAGCTACATTTGATGCCACAACTACACCCTATATGGACTGATACTTACCTATTTTACCATCCTTATTCTTTGTTTTTACTTATATACTCATAGATGAATACATTTATACCATGTGGACGCATGTACCAGTATTGGGCTTTTTGCCATTATATATATGTCCATTACCTTGTTCATACGTTGTGTGTATGTACTTTTTCATACATCTTTTTATACACCATGTTCAGGTCCTATGCAAGCTCTGTTACATACAAGATGAATCATGTATTTATGCTACTCAAATAAATTATAATATGCACATACCTTCACTACCCAGTTGTTTCATTTAAAGTCCCAACTTCCTTGAACTTTGAACCAAATTATCGGGATGGAGGTACCTTCGGGTACTTCATCTAAAGTCCCAACTCCCCTCTTTATTTACGTTTAGGACCTTAAGAACTCTGTTCTTGAGATTCATCTGGGCTCATAAAAAACCTAGAATCAAATTTGAATCACTATTAAAAGTTAAAGAAATGGGGGGGCTTGGAGTACCCAACTTGAGAGATTACTACCTGGCATCACACGCAGCGAGAATTATAGACTGGCATTGCCACCGAGACAGTAAAGATTGGGTGAAGTTGGAGATGGATCTCTCTCCCACACCACTCTCTTTTGCCTCATGGTTACAATGGTCAAACTACCCTGATGACCTAAAGCGCCACCCCATAACAGGAACTACCCTTAAATTGATTTATGACTTACCAAGAGGTACTGTGATCACTTCTGTGTTAGGCCCATTAACACCGATGAAAGATAACCCAGAGTTTACCCCAGGGATTAATAATTCTCACCTTAAGTCACCCCTCACTGACAGACCTTTATTGGCAGGTGAGTGTTACCATCAAGGTAAAGTAAAGGATTATCAGGTCCTAAAGAGGGATGATAATGTGACAGATCTACCCTTTTGGGTTTACTTACAGGCTAGAAGTTATCTTAAGGATAACCACAAGGGGGGAGACTTCTCTAGACCCTTGACGGAGTTTGAGTCGGTGTGCCACAAGGGGGAACCGGTCAGCAGAACAACTTCCATTTCTTACGCTTGGTTACAGGATGCAAGGGGACCAGCAGATGACAGACTCAGAGGGAGGTGGTCTGATGTGTTGCAGATAAACATAACCCCTAAACAATGGAAGAACGCTTGTATTTTATCACATAAGTGCTCCATCAGCACTAAGGTTCAAGAAACAGCGTATAAATTGATGACACAGTGGTATCTGACACTATTGGAATTAAACAAGTGGTACCCACAAACGTCGGACCTTTGTGGAGATGCATGAAAGATAGTGGTCTTTGCTGCATATTTGGTGGCAATGCCCACTGATCGCTAGCTACTGGAATAAAGTCTTAGATCTAATCAAACTGATAACGGAGACGACTTTGCCTCTAGATGCAGCTTGCTGCCTACTACACATCTCAAACTGGTCTCTAAAAAAATACAAGCGTTCTCTCACAAGGCATCTACTAAATGCTACCAAATCACTTATTCCAATTCACTGGAAGTCTACACGAGTACCAACAATCACTGAATGTCTACACAGGGTTGCAGATTTCTATGAAATGGAGGACACTCTCGCCCAATCCAATGAACGGGTAGAAAACTTTCTCGAGACCTGGTGTCCCTGGAATGTTTTCAAATATTCCAAGACTTTCAATGACATTAACAATGCCCAGACAATTGGACCTGTATAAGATAGGTTTGCATGTATTTACATCAATAGATTCTCCCTGGATCTATAGAGCTGGGCAACGCGGTTGATCACCTGCCGATATCTATCTGATTATATAATGGTCGTAAAATTCTTTTTCTTTATGTTTCCTTTTTTTATGTTTTTTCTTTTTTGTTCTCACTGTTTCTCTGAAATTTGACATACAAATCGGATGATTCTCTTTATTGCTTCACCTTTAAGAAGAATAGGTCTTGACAAGGATAAGTGTGAATGACAAGGGTCTTTAACATTGTTATATTTTATATCAAAGTCCGCACTTAACAAAAACAGATATTTATTCCATAATTTACCATAAGTTATTTGCTTTAGGATGTAATGTAAACTAATGTCGACCAAATATTGTTTTGTAAGGATACTTGAAATGATTACAGTTACCCGGATTTGTACTGACTTTTCAACTTCTAAATAAACTTTTTTGATGTTAAAAAAAAAAAAAAAAAAAAAGCCGTGACTTCAGCGCTGTAGGAGTTGCTTTCACCACCACAGTTAAAAAAAAAGAGCATATATGCCGAAGCATGGGGGCAGCAGGGGTGGAGGAGCGATTTGCCCCTAACTTTTGGGGCGGATGCCCCCATGCTTCGGCATATATATATTTTAGGCACAGATTGCGTTAAAAAATGTTTTATTTTTTACTATTTTTTTTGTATTTGCTTTGCAGGTATGGTATGTCTTACTGTTATACTGTAATGTTACTTTGTTTTATTGTTAACTGACATTTGCTTAGCAGGTAAGCCATTCAGTTGCAGCGCAGATTTATTTATCTTGACAGCAACAGCGTTTGCTCCCACGATACATAAAGCTGTGAATTTAGTGCTGTAGGAGGTGAGTTCACCACCACAGTTCAAAAAAAGAGCATATATGCCGAAGCATGGGGGCAGCAGGGGTGGAGGAGCGATTTGCTCCTAACTTTTGGGGCAGATGCCCCCATGCTTCGGCATATATTTTTTAGGCCATTCAGCTGCAGCACTGATGTATTTATATTTAAAAACAAAATGGTGCATGTATGCCCATCATTAGAAGTGGGTGGATGAAGGGAAGTATTCTAATGGTGGGCATACCCACCAATCAATCTCTTTTTTTTCATGCAGCCCACAGGCTGCATGAAAAAAAAAGCTTACAATATATGCCTAACAAGGACCAGCAACATACTGGTATGTTGCTGGACTTTGAGTGGTTATGAATAAATAGAATAGGAAGGAACCAGTGTTTGAGTTTTTCCGGGGATTTCTGCCACATTCCATATATAAGGAAGAAAACCAAAATAGGTGTGTGCCCCAAGGGGGATATTATGGGCAGTATATCACCAGGAAAGAAATATAAGGTGCAAAAATAGAGTACAGTAGTATTGTTTAAAAAATTATCAAAAGGTCTTTATTGTTTACAAAATACATACAACATAGAATAAATATAAGATCAAAAGGGTGGAAGAGACAGTAATCGATTATATTCCAACTGCTATAGTGTTGTGATAGACCACCCCAGTAGACTCAAGGGTCAACTGACTGGAGTGGAAATAAAACAACACAAGGCACTCTACATGTTTCGGAATGACATAGAAAGATTCAGTTCTTTCTATAGTGTATGTTTCCTTCCTCAGGAGTTTCAAAGAAGCAGTTTGATGTATTTCTAAAAAAGGAAAAGTATATATAAATGTGTGTAAGTAAATATATTTGGCACCTACATATAACATAAAAAATATATATATATATATATATATATTCAACTGAGAATTTTAGAGACTGTTATCTTCCAACAAAGCACAAGGGCATCATAGAATCCCAATCTGAACAAATATATATGTATATGTATACTCACAAAACATTTGTCTCTTCATTGTAAATACTGTACATAGAAATGTTGAGAGATGGGCTCCCACCTCCTTGAGTCCAAGGGGTTAATTTGGTTTTCACAAATCACTGACACAGGCTATAGTTGTTATTAAAGGGATGGAAAGAAAGTTGTGGGTGCTGTGCTGAATTAGCTTTGATATTACCACCAAACTTGATTTGATTGTAGCCGTATTAGGGCAATTGTGACAGAGAAAATTGAGTACTGTCCGTGATACTTTTTTAATTTGCACTAACATACAATTTTTCAGGACAAGCTTTCGGGGTATGTCCCCTTCTTCAAGGTCCAAGCAGTACTGATTCACAAATTTTTAAGCAGAATGTTAAAGAAGAGAAAAAAAAAAGAGAAAACCAAACACATACCTTCAATATCACGGGATCTTACAGCTGTACCTCAAGTAATGTTATGTACCTCATCCAATGCAAAAGGTGCAGCAAAGGATCTTATGTTGGTGAAACAGGACAGCAGTTGCAAGCGAGGATGAATTTGCACAGACATACCATCAAAGAACATAAAGAAGACAGTTTATGCACACCTGTGGGCAGGGCCGATCCTAGGGTCACCGGCGCCTGGGTGCAGAAATATTTCTGGCGCCCCCACATGGGCGTGGTCATCTTACCAACTCCACCCCTTTACAAATGATTCTATGGCAACGACTCAAATACAGAGCTGCTCCCCTAAGAAGTCTTTGTTACCCTGAAATCCTCCCATGATCTCTTAACAATAAAGAAAATACAGGAAGAGAGAACACTAATGAGACCTGGAGGGGAGTCTCTCTGATCCACACAGAGAGGGCTTCTGTTAGAAAGAGTCCCCAGACATAATACAGGATACGGTCAAAGACTGCAGACATGATACAAGAGCTGGACAGAGACTGCAGACATGGTACAGGAGTTGGTCAGAGACTGCAGACATAGTACAGGAGATGATCAGAGACTGCAGACATAGTACAGGAGATGATCAGAGACTGCAGACATGGTACAGGAGATGATCAGAGACTGCAGACATGGTACAGGAGATGATCAGAGACTGCAGACATAATACAGGAGATGATCAGAGACTGCAGACATAGTACAGGAGATGATCAGAGACTGCAGACATGGTACAGGAGATGATCAGAGACTGCAGACATAATACAGGAGATGATCAGAGACTGCAGACATAATACAGGAGATGATCAGAGACTGCAGACATAGTACAGGAGATGATCAGAGACTGCAGACATGGTACAGGAGATGATCAGAGACTGCAGACATGGTACAGGAGATGATCAGAGACTGCAGACATGGTACAGGAGATGATCAGAGACTGCAGACATAGTACAGGAGATGATCAGAGACTGCAGACATAATAAAGGAGATGATCAGAGACTGCAGACGTGGTACAGGAGATGATCAGAGACTGTAGACATAGTACAGGAGACGATCAGAGACTGCAGACATGGTACAGGAGATGATCAGAGACTGCAGACATAGTACAGGAGACGATCAGAGACTGCAGACATGGTACAGGAGATGATCAGAGACTGCAGACATAGTACAGGAGATGATCAGAGACTGCAGACATAGTACAGGAGATGATCAGAGACTGTAGACATGATACAAGAGACAGTCAGAGACTGCAGACATAGTACAGGAGGTGGTCAGAGACTGCAGACATGGTACAGGAGATGATCAGAGACTGCAGATATGATACAAGAGAAGGTCAGAGACTGCAGACATGGTACAAGAGAAGGTCAGAGACTGCAGATATAATACAGGAGATGGTCAGAGACTGCAGACATAGTACAGGAGATGATGAGAGACTGCAGACATAGTACAGGAGATGATCAGAGACTGCAGACATAGTACAGGAGATGATCAGAGACTGCAGACATAGTACAGGAGATGATGAGAAACTGCAGACATAGTACAGGAGATGATCAGAGACTGCAGACATAGTACAGGAGATGATCAGAGACTGCAGACATGATACAAGAGAAGGTCAGAGACTGCAGATATAATACAGGAGATGGTCAGAGACTGCAGTTCCTATGGACATTAGTAGATAATGGCCGATTGGCCCTCTCACCTGACCCAGCGATGGTTCCTCTGATCAGGAGTAAGCTCACTCTGAATTGCCCGTGGTGACTCCGCTGGGTAGCACCCAGATCTGTATTCTGGCAATGACTCCATTCCTTTCTCCACCAGGGATGGCACCAGGCTGTGTGGCTTTCCCTCTGGTGTCGCAGGGCAGCGGGGTTTCCTCTCTGATGGTGTTCCCTGAGCACTGCCCTCTCCCTCTGGAGTCCTGGGTGTACTTCCCTGAAAGCATTCCCAGGCTCCTGTATCTCTCTCTCTCCCATTCAGCTGAGCCTGCTGTGTGGACTGCAGTTTCCGTGTTACAGTGGGGCTGCCAGTCCTCTGGACTACATGTCCCACAATCCTCTTCTCCTTTTTCTATTCTATTTTTCCCTGGCTGATATGAAGGTGGGGGAAGAAACATAGTGGGAGGCTGTGCTGGCCAGCGCCGCTCACTAGTATAGCAGTGCACGTGCGGAGGAGAGGGAGAGGGAGAGGGAGGGGAAGGGGCGAAAGAAGAGCCTGCAGCTGCAGTGACGGCACTAGGGTTGGTGTCACCAGGTGCGGTATAACATGGTGTCACCCTCCTTCCACCAACTTTAGTCGCCCCTCAGTACAGACTTCCCTCCACTAAGTATAGACCCCCACTAAGTATAAACCCCTCTCTCAGTACAGACCCCCCTTCATCAGTACAGACCCCCAGGACAAACCCCCCCTCTATTAGTACAGACCCCCAGGACAAACCCCCTCCATTAGTACAGACCCCCTAGGAGAACCCCACTCCACTAGTACAGACCCCCACAGGACAAATCCCCCCTTCATTAGTACAGACCCCCCAGGACAAACCCCCCCTCCATTAGTACAGACCCCCCCAGGACAAACCCCCCCTCCATTAGTACAGACCCCCCAGGACAAACCCCCTCCATTACTACAGACCCCCCAGGAGAACCCCCCCTCCACTAGTACAGACCCCCACAGGACAAATCCCCCCTTCATTAGTATAGACCCCCCAGGACAAACCCCCCCTCCATTAGTACAGACCCCCCCAGGACAAACCCCCCCCTCCATTAGTACAGACCCCCCAGGACAAACCCCCTCCATTACTACAGACCCCCCAGGAGAACCCCCCCTCCACTAGTACAGACCCCCACAGGACAAATCCCCCCTTCATTAGTACAGACCCCCCACCAGGACAAACCCCCCTCCATTAGTACAGACCCCCCACCAGGACAAACCCCCCTCCATTAGTACAGACCCCCCAGGACCCCCCCTCCATTAGTACAGACCCCCCAGAACAACCCCCCTCCATTAGTACAGACCCCCCAGGACAAATCCCCCCTCCATTAGTACAGACCCCCCAAGACAACTCCCCCTCCATTAGTACAGACCCCCCAGGACAACCCCCCATTAGTACAGACCCCCCAGGACAACCCCCCCCATTAGTACAGACCCCCCAGGACAACCCCCCATTAGTACAGACTGCCCCCCCAGGACAACCCCCTATTAGTACAGACCGCCCCCCCAGGACAACCCCCCATTAGTACAGACCGCCCCCCCAGGACAACCCCCCCATTAGTACAGACCGCCCCCCAGGACAACCCCCCCATTAGTACAGACCCCCCAGGACAACCCCCCATTAGTACAGACCGCCCCCCCAGGACAACCCCCCCATTAGTACAGACCGCCCCAGGGACAAACCTCCCTCTATCAGTACAGACAGACACATTAACACCCGGGCAGCAGCTAGAGAGGACAGTGTGCAGCCGCGCCACCCGGGTGAAGAACAGATCGAGACAGGCTGCAGGCAGCAGCTTAGGCGGGAGTGAGAGACAGAGCGGAGGAGAGTGGAGAGAACCTGTGTCAGGCTGCAGGCACAGGCGCCCCCCCTCCCTTCCCCCAGGGAAGTCACTGCGCGGCTGGTCTCTCTCAACACAGAGACCAGCCGCTTCGATCTCCAGCGGCTGCCCTCCTCTGACAGGAGGAGGAGGGAGGGGGGACAGGCTCTAGCAATGTAAAGCACAGCGGCGCCAGCGCGGCCGCTCCGCGGCGGTGAGCTGCTGCGGACAGAGCTACTTCTGGACATGGAGGGGAGGATTAGGAGGGAGGGGAGCACTCTGGCGCTTCAGCGCCCCCACCTCTCTGGCGCCTGGGTGCACTGCACCCCGTGCACCCGCCTGGGACCGGCCCTGCCTGTGGGACATCATTTCTCACAATCGGACCACACCATAGAAGACCTCAATGTCTTAGTTCTTAAAGGGAATTTCAGAACTATCCAGGAAAGGAAAACGTTTGAACTAAGAATGATACTTCTTTTTGACACGAAGAATAATGGCCTGAATTTAGATATTGGTTTCCTTACACATTATGCTAAAGTTTTACGACCGCTCTGTGATTAGTATCCCCCCCCCTGCATTCCCCCCTAGCTCTCCCTCTGTCTTATCTCACTAACTCTGCTGCTATCTTTATTACCATTGATTTGTATGTGTTTGGTTTTCTCTTTTTTTTTTCTCTTCTTTAACATTCTGCTTAAAAATTTGTGAATCAGTACTGCTTGGACCTTGAAGAAGGGGACATACCCCGAAAGCTTGTCCTGAAAAATAGTATGTTAGTGCAAATAAAAAAAGTATCACGGACAGTACTCAATTTTCTATGTTACCACCAACAAAGACGGCAGGCCAGGGCTCACAAGAGCCACCACTGATAGGTGGACTTGGCGTATGTCTAAAAGAGTAATAAAGGAAAATGCCTCGTCAGGAACACTGAGCTTTAAAAGATCCCTTCTTTTTGTCTTGTGGCAGAAAAAAGTATATAGGCGTATATCATCTTACAAAAAAAGCAAGTTTAAATGAGGCATAGATATTAGAAAAAAGTGAGGGGGATTTGAATTCCATAACTGACCTTTGATAGTTGGTTTGGCTGAAACACACTGCAGGGAAAACGAGCTCCTCTCAGCTATGTAGCAGAGGAGTATGTGTGTTAGATTGGAATTATATACCCCGTGTGTTGGAGGGTGGATGGGCTGAACAGCCAATCAATAACATTGGGGATTGGAAAGGCTCAGGTGAAAGTAATAGGCTTGACTTGGAGATAGGTAAAAAGTTCCTAAAGTCAATCAGCTGTGTGTGTAAACATTAAAAAGCCAGCCCATCGTGGCTCCTCAGCCAGAGCGGCATCCAACGTCAGCCCGTCCTAGAGCGCGGTGATGTCAGACGTCTACAGAAGCCGCCGACACGGAAGGAGAGCAGCCTGACAGAATGGAAATGGGAAAACTCCCAATGCGCTGACGCGAGACACAAGGTCGGGCGCATGCGCAGCAGTGCTGCTAAAAGGATGCCTCCGTCCCCAAGATGTGGAATCGGAGGCCTTTCCGTGTCGGGGAACATCGACTAGCCACCCTAGTGGGGACAACGGCAAAAGCTGCACAATCACAAACCCAAATATTGTAGTATGGTAATAAAAGAAAATTATATTAAAAAATAATAAAGTATAATAAGTTTAGAGAATAATTAAAGAGACTTGGTCAGTGTATCTTGGACTGTCCGGACATGGGAATCTCATCTTTACAGTAGGGGTGCAAGTGATAGTCTCTGAAATGGAAGACAATAACAAACATATGTGATTCTTATGGATGTTACAATACAAATGTACATTTATATCTAACAGAGAAAGACAAATAAGTCTAATAAAAAAAAAAAAAACACAATACAGAGTAATCATTTATATTCAACAGTGTAATATAGTGTTTGATATCAGCTTTGTCTAAGAGCACATTGCTATATCAAAGATGGACATTCATTTGGGCCCAATTTCAAACTAATAGATGACATAATGAAATACTGAGGCAAGTAACAGAAAAAGACAAAAATGGAGGAAAGGGGGGGAAGAAAAAATGGCAAGCAATGCAAGGAACTTCCAATTTCTCTATAATTCCTGGTCATAACCTCTTGTAGAGAATCCTGGAAGAAATGGTTTCAAGTTGAAAGCTTCATTAAGGCCTGGTGGCATTATCAAGTCTTGATATCCAGCGGAGTTCCCGCTGTAGGAGGATCTTATTAAAATCTCCCCCACGAGAACTTGGATGCAAACGATCCAATACTAGTACAGAAATTTTGGGACAGATGCCACCATGTACCTGGGCTACATGTCTGCCCAAGGGGAGGTCAGGGTCAGCTGACTGCATGGCCCTAAGATGGCGATAAATTCGTTGCCATAATTTTTGTAGGGTTTTCCCCACGTAAAAAAGCAGTTACAATTGCATAGTAATAAATATACTATTCCTGTTGTTTGGCAATTTGAAAAATGTTTAGGCACGAAATGCTTGCCATTTGGTAGCTATATATTCCTCCTTGTGTCCATGTACTTACAGTAGGCACAAGAACCACATTGGAACGTGCCCACTGTGGTACATGGATCACCTCTTTCCTGTCCCCTGTATTCACTTTGAACTAATAAGTCTCCCACGGAAGTAGCACGTCTGTATGTGATTGGAGGTCCCGGGGGTACAAAGGGGCCTATAGTTGGACCGGAAGTCAGTAAGTGCCAATATTTTTGGCATATCTGTCTAACTTTGTTGTGATCGTTTGTATAGGTAGTGATTATTCTGGAACTGACATCAGTGGTAGATTTTTGTTTGGGTATTAATAGTTGGTGTCTGTCTTTAAAATTAGCACGTTTAAAGACCCTTTTGAGACATTTGTGGCTGTAGCCGCGCTGCAGTAGTCGGTTTTTTAATTTGTTGGCCTCATGTTTAAAATCTGAATAATTTGAGCAATTGCGTTTTATCCTCAAATATTCACCATAGGGAATTTAATTAATTAATGGTGTGGGGTGAAAACTGGATGACTGTAGTACTATATTACCAGCGGTAGGTTTCCTGAATAGTTTAGAGGATAGTACATTGGATTCATTGATTGTGATTTCAATGTCCAAGAAAGTGATGGTAGCCTTGTCAGATGTCATGGTGAATTTGAGGTTGAACAAATTTTTATTTAATGCTTCTAGACACTCATTAAGAAGAGATTGAGTGCCATCCCAGACTATGAAGATGTCATCTATGTACCTGTGCCACATGATGGAGTGGCACAGGTACATAGAGAGACCCTCATTGCCAAAGATGTTTTTTTCCCATTCCCCCAGGTACAGATTGGTGTATCCAGGGGCACAGCAAGTGCTCTTGGCTACGCCCTGTACCTGGAGGAAAAATCTTCCATCAAAGGAAAAATTTTTGTGATTGAGTATATAGTCTAAAGAACAAAGTATGAACTCGTTAAATGAAGCCTCATGGTGACTGGTTTGTGACAAAACCTTCTGGATGCAGGCCAGCCCTCTACAGTGGGGAATTGAGCTGTAGAGGGCCTCTACATCAATGGTTACAAGAGTACAATGATTCGGGATTTGGACATCCTGCAAAATTTGTAAGAGATGAATCGTGTCACGGATGTACGAGGGGATGGCCAAGACAAAAGGTCTAATATGTTCATCTATGAGTCTAGACATGTTTTCCGTAATTGATCCATTCCCAGAGAGAATTGGTCTCCCTGGGGGATCATTCATATTTTTGTGTAACTTGGGTAGTGCGTAAAATGTTGGTACGCGTGGGTGGGGAGTTCGAATAAATTCCCAAGTTTGTTTTGAGATAATATTGTTTTGGAATGCCTCATCTACAAATAGATAAAATTTCTTATTGAATGCCTCCACTATATCGATGCCTACTGGACGGTACCAATCCCGATTTTTAAGAATTTTGAAACACATTTTCTTATAGTGATCATTGTCCATTAGGACAATGTTTCCCCCTTTATCACTCGGTTTGATAGTAATGTTATGATTGTTAGAAAGGTTGTGTAAGGCTATTTTTTCTTTTTTTTTGTCAAATTAGGAGTGTGAAGAGACGTAGGTTTGAGCGATTTTATCTCCAGAGACGTCATTTTCAAAAAGGTGGCCACACCGTGGTTTGAGCTGGGAGCTGGGTACATGGAAGAGGCCTTTTTGAGGGAAGATTTTTTGGATTTGGTGGGTGTGTCCCCAACCTCTCCCAAAAGAGCTTCCAGGTCTAGGGTGTCTATTAGGTCTAGGGTCTCACTTTCTTGTAATAAGGAGTTTAGATTATCAAGGGCTTGTCGCTCACTAAATGTGCGGCAGCCTTCATAATCTTGTTTGTGTTTATCAATCATGCTTTTTAATAGCAACTTGCGAGTGTATAAATGTAAGTCCTTTATAGCTGTAAATTTGTCTAGTCTGTTATTCGGGCAGAAAGTGAGACCTTTTGAAAGCACTGAGGTTTCTTCTGGGGTGAGGGTATGTGAGGACAGATTCACCACGTCCAAAGAGGATGGTGCAGCTACAGTGGTCAAGGGTTTAGTGGTGCTTGGGAGTTTCCCTGTTTTTTTGGGAAAAATATTGATGGAATTTTACCGGAAGGTATTGGTAGAGAAGTGTCCACTGATGTTGGTATACCAGAGTCATTGACAGATAGCGACGTAGTTGCCATGGGACTTTGATTACCAACACGGGAGGTCCGAGACTGTAATTTGGGAAATAGTTTTTTAGTTTCATTGCCTAGGGGGAGGTCACCTTCCTGGCGTCTTTTGGGTTTTCTATTATGTCCAGGTTGTTTGTACGAGGAATGAGAGATATTAGATGATATAGAGGAAGAATCAGATACATCTGAATGTTTAAGATAATGTCTTGGATTTCGTTTAAGACTTCTACTCCCTGACTGTTGGGCCCATTTATAAGTCTTTCCTTCCTCAAATGCTTGTTTATCTCTGAGAAATGTATTCTCTTTTTTCGAAAGAATATTTTTATTGAAAAGTTATATATGTGTTTTTAGTTTGTTGTTGAAGTTTGGGAAGGAGGGGTGGACCTCTAGGGGTTTAATTTTAGAATATATCTGATCTATGTTCACATCTATCTCCATCATGCATCTCTGATATTCCTCCATAAGCAATTTCATCATTCCCACAGAGCATAGTTTGAGGTTTTGTTCCCAAGCTGTTTTAAATGTGGCACTTATATTGTCAAAGGAGGGGAAGATTTGAACTCGTAGTCCTAAAGGATTTAGGTCGTCTTTAATGTAATCCTTGAAGCTTTGGATATGCCAGTAGGTAAGCGATTTTTTCTCCAACCATTTGGTTAGGTTGGAGAACAAAAAGCTAAGTTCTGATTCACGGGATTCGTTTTGCCCATAGTCTTGTTGGAGTTTCATTACAAAATTGTCCCATGATTGGCTATATAATTCTGCCATTTTCCTCAAATGAGCAAAGAGACAAAGAGAGAAAAAGAAGTAGGGGGGAAACAGTCTCTAATCGCATACACAGAAAATACTATTCATAAGAAATGCTGGTAATACTTAAGCACTGGTTCCAAAAGCGACTGGGGACAGAGCGGGTATTTTCTACCCAATTAAATTGTGAATAAATAGAATAGGAAGGAACCAGTGTTTGAGTTTTTCCGGGGATTTCTGCCACATCCCATATATAAGGAAGAAAACCAAAATAGGTGTGTGCCCCAAGGGGGATATTATGGGCAGTATATCACCAGGAAAGAAATATAAGGTGCAAAAATAGAGTACAGTAGTATTGTTTAAAAAATTATCAAAAGGTCTTTATTGTTTACAAAATACATACAACATAGAATAAATATAAGATCAAAAGGGTGGAAGAGACAGTAATCGATTATATTCCAACTGCTATAGTGTTGTGATAGACCACCCCAGTAGACTCAAGGGTCAACTGACTGGAGTGGAAATAAAACAACACAAGGCACTCTACATGTTTCGGAATGATTCAGTTCTTTCTATAGTGTATGTTTCCTTCCTCAGGAGTTTCAAAGAAGCAGTTTGATGTATTTCTAAAAAAGGAAAAGTATATATAAATGTGTGTAAGTAAATATATTTGGCACCTACATATAACATAAAAAAAAAAAAATATATATATATATATATATATATATTCAACTGAGAATTTTAGAGACTGTTATCTTCCAACAAAGCACAAGGACATCATAGAATCCCAATCTGAACAAATATATAAATATACAAAAATTTAAAAAAAAAGCGCCCCTGTCCCCCCCTGCTCTTGCGCAAAGGCGAATGCAAGCGTTGGTCTGGCATTATATGTAAACAGCAATTGCACTATGCATGTGAGGTATTACCGCGAAGGTCAGATCGAGGGCAGTAATTTTAGCAGTAGACATCCTCTGCAAATCTAAAGTGCTAACCTGTAAAGGCTTTTAAGGGATTTAAAAAATGTATGTAGTTTGTCGCAGCTGCCCGTTTGTGCGCAATTTTATAGCATGTCGTGTTTGGTATCCATGTACTCAGCCTAAGATCATCTTTTTTATTCCATCAAACATTTGGGCAATATAGTGTGTTTTAGTGCATTAAAATTTAAAAAAGTGTGTTTTTTCCCAAAAAAATGCGTTTGAAAAATCGCTGAGCAAATACTGTGTAAAAAAAAATGAAACACCCACCATTTTAATCTGTAGGGCCTTTGCTTTAAAAAAATAAATAATGTTTGGGAGTTCAAAGTAATTTTCTTGCAAAAATGTTTTTTCATGTAAACAAAAAGTATCAGAAAGGGCTTTGTGGTTAGAAGAGTGGGTGATGTGTGACATAAGCTTCTAAATGTTGTGCATAAAATGCCAGGACAGTTCAAACCCCCCCCAAATGACCCCATTTTGGAAAGTAGACACCCCAAGCTATTTGCTGAAAGACATGTTGAGTCCATGGAATATTTTATATTTTGACACAAGTTGCGGGAAAAAGACACATATTTTTTTTTTTTGCTCAAAGTTGTCACTAAATGATATATTGCTCAAACATGCCATGGGCATATGTGAAATTACACCCCAAAATACATTCTGTTGCTTCTCCTGAGTATGGAGATACCACATGTGTGAGACTTTTTGGGAGCCTAGCCACGTACGGGACCCCGAAATCCAAGCACCGCCTTCAGGCTTTCTAAGGGTGTAAATTTTTGATTTCACTCCTCACTGCCTATCACAGTTTTGGAGGCCATGGAATGCCCAGATGGCACAACCCCCCCCCCCCAAATGACCCCATTTTGGAAAGTAGACACCCAAAGCTATTTGCTGAGAGGTATGGTGAGTATTTTGCAGATCTCGCTTTTTGTCACAAAGTTTTGAAAATTGAAAAAAAGAAAAAAAATTAAATTTTTCTTTCCTTTCTTCATTTTCAAAAACAAATGAGAGCTGCAAAATACTCACCATGCCTCTCAGCAAATAGCTTGGGGTGTCTACTTTCCAAAATGGGGTCATGGGGGGGGTGTTTGTGCCATCTTGGCATTTTATGGCCTTCAAAACTGTGATAGGTAGTGAGGAGTGAAATAAAAAAATTACGCCCTTAGAAATCCTGAAGGCGGTGCTTGGTTTTCGGGGCCCCGAACGTGGCTAGGCTCCCAAAAAGTCCCACACGTGTGGTATCCCTGTACTCAGGAGAAGCAGAAGAATGTATTTTGGGGTGTAATTCCACATATGCCCATGGCATGTTTGAGCAATAAATCATTTAGTGACAACTTTGTGCAAAAAAAAAAAAGTTTGTCATTTTCCCGCAACTTGTGGCAAAATATGAAATATAAAATATTCCATGGACTCAACATGCCACTCAGCAAATTGCTTGGAGTGTCTACTTTCCAAAATGGGGTCATTTGGGGGTTGTGCCCTCTTGGCATTTTATGGCCTTCAAAACTACTCAGGAGAAGCAGCTAAAAGTATTTTGGGGTGCAATTCCACATATAACCATGGCATGTGTGAGCAATATATCATTTAGTGACAACTTTTTGTAAAAATGTTTTTTTTTTCATTATTCAATCACTTGGGACAAAAAAACATTCAATGGGCTCAACATGCCTCCCAGCAATTTCCTTGGGGTGTCTACTTTCCAAAATGGAGTCATTGGGGGAGGGGGTTGTACTGCCCTGCCATTTTAGCACCTCAAGAAATGAGATAAGCATTCATAAACTTAAAGCTGTGTAAATTCCAGAAAATGTACCCTAGTTTGTAGACGCTATAACTTTTGCGCAAACCAATAAATATACACTTGTTGACATTTTTTTTACCAAAGACATGTGGCTGAATACATTTTGGCCTAAATGTATGACTAAAATTGAGTTTATTGGATTTTTCTTATAGCAAAAAGTAGAAAATATAATTTTTTTTCTAAATTTTCGGTCTTTTTCTGTTTATATTGCAAAAAATAAAAATCGCAGAGGCAATCAAATACCATCAAAAGAAAGCTCTATTTGTGGGAAAAAAAGAGCGCAAATTTTGTTTGGGTACAACATTGCATGACCACGCAATTACCAGTTAAAGCAGTGCAGTGCCAAATTGTAAAAAGTCCTCTGATCTTTAGGCATATGGTTCGGGGCTTAAGTGGTTAATGTGCGCATCTGAGGAGACAAATGACCCGATCTCCTTCGATATAAAGCGAAAGCAGCAATACAGTCACATAAGAAAGTAATGTATGAACTGGGAGATAAATGTAGTAAAGTGTTGGCAGGGAAGCTTAAAGAGAAGGGAAGGACAGCATATGTACCCCATATAAAGGGTGAGAATGGACAGTTGATCTTCCTACCTAAAGACAAAGCTCAGAGATTTAGAGAGTATTATTCTTCGCTCTATAATCTGACATCAACACCCGTGCCTAGGGGTGTTATGGAGGAATATCTCTCCTCAGCACGTCTTCTTAGGTTGTCATCTCCAGACCGTAATAGCTTGGAAGCCCCCATATCGATTGAGGAATTAAGTGCAGTGATAAAAACAGTCAAACAAGGGAAGGCACCAGGCCCGGATGGATTTACAATCCAATACTATAAAAACTTTTTTCCATTATTAGGCAGATATATGACAAAGGCATTCAATAAGATTGGGTGGTTGGCCGCTTTCCCTCTGGATGCACTTATGGCGCACATATCGGTAAGAGCCCTTGCACACTGGGGCGGGGGGCGGCGTCGGCGGTAAAACGCCGCTATTATTAGCGGCGTTTTACCGTCGGTATGCGGCCGCTAGCGGCCAAGAAAGGGTTAAATACCACCACAAAGCGCCTCTGCAGAGGCGCATTGCCGGCGGTATAGCCGCGCCGTCCCATTGATTTCAATGGGCAGGAGCGGTAAAGGAGCGGTATACACACCGCTCCTTCACCGCTCCGAAGATGCTGCTGGCAGGACTTTTTTTACCGTCCTGCCAGCGCATCGCTCCAGTGTGCAAGCCCTCGGGGCTTGCACACTGGGATGACAGCAGCGGCACTTTCGGGGTGGTTTGCAGGTGCTATTATTAGCGCAATAGCGCCTGCAAACCGCCCCAGTGTGCAAGGACTCTAATTCCGAAGGAAGGAATAGACCCTGCGGAGTGTGGGAGCTACCGCCCAATCTCATTGTTGTGTAGTGTGTGTTCCGGCATTGAAAGAGATAGACAGAGAGACAGTGTCATTTGATTTAAGTTAGATAGATTAGGCAGGACAGTCAGTGAGTTAGCTGCACTTACAGTGTATTGTGTATATATATATATATGCATCCCAGGTGTTGTATATATATATATATATATATATATATATACACACAACAAATAAGTGGTCTCCACAGTATAATAAGCCACCCTATACCAGGTTCCCCACCACTGCACCTTGGAGTGGGTACCAACCTCACTGGTTAAAGTTGATACACTTGTCTCACTATAGCTGCCACGTTGTAAGTGTCTAACATACCATATAATTCTATTTTTTACCGTGTCTAATGTGTAAGAATCACAATAAATAAAATAAAAAATGGCGCTTCCTACATGCGTGAACACCAAGTGATCAAAATCACAAATAATGTCACAATATCAATACTGTTCCAACAAAAAAATGATATATATATATAAATAATCAAAAATTATTCAAAAAATATATATAAATAAAAAATAGTGAAGTGATTGTCCTTCAACCTTTGTGCAGATGCGATCCAGTGATAAAAAACAAATGTTCAATCAGAAAAGTGCCAAAAAAAAGGGATCCTCAAAACACTGTGTGTAAATTCTTCTTTCAAAGACTTCCACCACACCCGGGTATTGTAGTGATCCCACTCCCAATGAAAATCCACTCACCAGCTCCAATTGCCCCCACTTGCGTGTAAGGCTGACAAGCCTAATCATGACAAATTACCAGGATTTCAGCTACCAATATCTCCATCCAAGAACACGTTCCATATGTGAAGTAAAGAAATGCTCCAAATAGTGTGATAACGTAAAACCAGTTTATTAGCACACACATCAAACAAATCTCCAATGGTTAAACTCACAATGTAAACAATATAAACTCACACAGCAATCTCCACAGCACACTGTATAAGCAGTAAACAACACAGCAACTTGTGAAACTTCCTGGGGGTATGCGGTCACGGCGGACCCGATATGAGCAGGCGTCTGATGTGATAATCTCACCCTCTCCTTACTTGCCCGGCTATTGAACCCGATCTCTTCCCAGGTGGGTTTACCGCAACGCTCGTTCCTCTATGTGTCACTCGTGTGCAGTGTCCACCATTGCTTGGCCACGTCCCGACATGTTTCGTCACGCCTGTGACTTATTCATGGGATAGGCCGCTCTAGGTGTCAATCAGTCCTTAAATACCCTCCCATCCGCAACGGACAGGGGGTGATTCAGTGCGCATGCGCCCCATGTATACCTCGCGCCTGCATTTTACTTGTGTCCCCGTGAGCACAAACCCTCGCTGCTTGGGATCGTTACTCACTGGGCCTCGTAGCATAGGACTGCACTTATACAGCGATCAACTTACAAGGTGCACTTTGCCAATGCTAGTTATCTTGCAATACCGAGTAGTAAACAGTACTTATTTCGCTGCTTGCTAAACTATATACCGGACCCTGAACCTTAGTCCCTTAGTGCTAGTCGTTTTAAATATCTTGTTCAGATTAACCACAACAACATATAGCACCATATTCCTCTCAATAAACTTAAAAATACATTATAATTATGTGCAATTATGATACCTTCATTTAAATGACATACAATGATTAGGAGCACTAAAAAAATCATTTTAAAATACATTCATTTAAAATTAACATTAGCACTATATCCCTATAAAAAACATCTATAAAAAGGCTGGAATTAAAAATTCTTATAGGAGGCTGGAATTAAAAATTCATATTTGCTTTTCAAATATTCATGAGTGGGTGGTGTAACATCCAGATGATATTATGCCATTTTATTTTTACGTGATATCCATCCTACCCCCCATGTAATAAATCTTACTACAGGTATAATAGGCTGCAAAAACCCCTAGGTCCCAATATTTCAAATGCCAGTTTCACTCGGGGTTCCTACCAACAATCACTGGTAGATGTTGGTTAGAAGTTTGACTTGGGTACTCCCTTCATTATTAAACTGCATGGTGTAATAACTATATTTCCCATCAATAAAGTGTCAATCCTATATCCATATGTTCAAACCCTACCAACAATCCCCAGTAGATGTTGGTCAGAAATTTGACTTGGATACTCCCCTCAATAAAAAGTCCCCTCAATACAAAACTAATGCATAGTCCAATCACTACATTTCTCCTTAGTAAAGTGTCAATACTATACCCATATTTACAAAACCTATCTTATCCCTGGAGAATGTACTCACACCCACTACCTCAAGTGATTGTGTTGTGCTTCAAACTTCTAAAATTATCTGATTTCTCAGAAGTGCTACAACCTTCAACCTAAAATCGTTAATAAAATTAAAAATCATTAATAAAACAATTTAGGTCCAGTTCAATATTCAGTCCCCTAGGGGTCAAACTTTTAAAAAGAAATATCTATTCAGTTTCCCTCTGTGATAAATCTCTTATCCTATTGGAACCTCTCCAGGAAGGGTGCATTACATCTATGCCACAGAACTGTAATAGGGAGGGGTCCTGTTGATATTTCACTTTAAAGTGCATGGATACACTATGGTATTTATATCCATTTTTGATGTTAGTCAAATGTTCACTTATCCAGATCTTCAATTGCCTCTTCGTCCTTCCTACATAAAATAGGCCGCATGGGCACCACATCAGGTAGACTACATGCGTAGTAGTGCATGTACTGAACTCCTTGATTTCAAATACTTCTCCCTCTCTATTAGTGACATTGGTGATGCCCCTATTGCTAACCCTCACTGTTTTACAACATACACATTTTCTGCAGCAGTAAAATCCCCTAAAATTAAATTTCAGAGCTCTTGGATTAGGTGGATCCAAGATCTTCTTGACTATTTGATGCTACACTTGCTAGAAGAAGTCGTATTAGACCCATCAGCCGTTTCATATTTAGTAACGGCTGATGTAGCGTCCTTATATACAATCATACAACATGAGGACGCCTTTTTAGCCCTTAATTGGGCATTAAGTAGGAGGGAGGACATCCCATATATACAGAAGAAATTTGTGGGACATGCATTAGACTTTTGCATGTCCCACAATTACTTCTGGTTTAACGGGCAATTTTACTCTCAGCAGGTTGGCGTGGCAATGGGGGCAAAATATGCCCCTAGTCTCGCCAACCTGTTCATGTCCGAATGGGAAGATAGACAAGTGTTCAACATCAATAGTTAAAATTTTACCGTAGGTTTATCGATGATATCCTGTTGATTTGGGAGGGAACGAAGGAATCTGTGGAGGAATTTTTGGATTACTTGAATAGAAATACAAATAATATCAAATTAGAATACCAAATCAATGAGCAAACCATTAATTTCTTAGATGTTACTATAGAGAAGAAATCTAATACACTAAAAACTAAGGTATATTTCAAACTGATGGACCGCAACAGTTATTTGTCAGTGACAAGTGGACACCATCCGTCCTGGATAAGAAATATTTCGAAAGGACAGATACTGCGAATCCGTCGGAATTGTACACAGTTGGATGACTATTTGATGCAATCAAAGATCTTGAAGGAGAAATTTGTACAGAAAGGGTATAGTGATGAGAAACTCACTGAGATTATTCAGGAAGTAGCAGAAGTCCCCAGGGAACAATGCATGAAGAAAAAAGAAGCACAAGTAGGGGAAACTCAACATCAACTGAGCTTTATTTCAAGATTTCATTATCAAAACAGGGAAATAGAAAATATTTATAAGAAATATTGGTATATTCTCTGTAAAGACAGACACTTGGAGGACATATTACCACTACAACCTAAATTTATATATAGGAAAGCTCCTAATATAGGTGATCAAATAGTCAAGAAGATCTTGAATCCACCTAATCCAAGAGCTCTGAAATTTAATTTTAGGGGATTTTACTGCTGCAGAAAATGTGTATGTTGTAAAACAGTGAGGGTTAGCAATAGGGGCATCACCAATGTCACTAATAGAGAGGGAGAAGTATTTGAAATCAAGGAGTTCAGTACATGCACTACTACGCATGTAGTCTACCTGATGTGGTGCCCATGCGGCCTATTTTATGTAGGAAGGACGAAGAGGCAATTGAAGATCCGGATAAGTGAACATTTGACTAACATAAAAAATGGATATAAATACCATAGTGTATCCATGCCCTTTAAAGAGAAACATCGACAGGACCCCTCCCTATTACAGTTCTGTGGCATAGATGTAGTGCACCCTTCCTGGAGAGGTTCCAATAGGATAAGAGATTTATCACGGAGGGAAACCGAATGGATATTTCTTTTTAAAAGTTTGACCCCTAGGGGACTGAATATTGAACTGGACCGAAATTATTTTATTAATGATTTTTAATTTTATTAACAATTTTAGGTTGAAGGTTGTAGCACTTCTGAGAAATCAGATAATTTTAGAAGTTTGAAGCACAACACAATCACTTGAGGTAGTGGGTGTGAGTACATTCTTCAGGGATAAGATAGGATTTGTAAATATGGGTATAGTATTGACACTTTACTAAGGAGAAATGTAGTGATTGGACTATGCATTGGTTTTGTATTGAGGGGAATTTTTATTGAGGGGAGTATCCAAGTCAAATTTCTGACCAACATCTACCAGGGATTGTTGTTAGGGTTTGAACATATGGATATAGGATTGACACTTTATTGATGGGAAATATAGTTATTACACCATGCAGTTTGATAATGAAGGGAGTACCCAAGTCAAACTTCTAACCAACATCTACCAGTGATTGTTGGTAGGAACCCCGAGTGAAACTGGCATTTGAAATATTGGGACCTAGGGGTTATTGCAGCCTATTATACCTGTAGTAAGATTTATTACATGGGGGGTAGGATGGATATCACATAAAAATAAAATGGCATAATATCATCTGGATGTTACACCACCCACTCATGAATATTTGAAAAGCAAATATGAATTTTTAATTCCAGCCTCCTATAAGAATTTTTAATTCCAGCCTTTTTATAGATGTTTTTTATAGGGATATAGTGCTAATGTTAATTTTAAATGAATGTATTTTAAAATGATTTTTTTAGTGCTCCTAATCATTGTATGTCATTTAAATGAAGGTATCATAATTGCACATAATTATAATGTATTTTTAAGTTTATTGAGAGGAATATGGTGCTATGTGTTGTGGTTAATCTGAACAAGATATTTAAAACGACTAGCACTAAGGGACTAAGGTTCAGGGTCTGGTATATAGTTTAGCAAGCAGCGAAATAAGTACTGTTTACTACTCGGTATTGCAAGATAACTAGCATTGGCAAAGTGCACTTTGTAAGTTGATCGCTGTATAAGTGCAGTCCTATGCTACGAGACCCAGTGAGTAACGATCCCAAGCAGCGGGGGTTTGTGCTCATGGGGACACAAGTAAAGCGCAGGCGCGAGGTATGCATGGGGCACATGCGCACTGAATCACCCCCTGTCCATTGCGGATGGGAGGGTATTTAAGGACTGATTGACACCTAGAGCGGCCTATCCCATGAATAAGTCACAGGCGTGACGAAACATGTCGGGGCGTGGCCAAGCAATGGTGGACACCGCACACGAGTGACACATAGAGGAACGAGCGTTGCGGTAAACCCACCTGGGTAGAGATCGGGTTCAATAGCCGGGCAAGTAAGGAGAGGGTGAGATTATCACATCAGATGCCTGCTCATATCGGGTCCGCTGTGACCGCATACCCCCAGGAAGTTTCACAAGTTGCTGTGTTGTTTACTGCTTATACAGTGTGCTGTGGAGATTGCTGTGCGAGTTTATATTGTTTACATTGTGAGTTTAACCATTGGAGATTTGTTTGATGTGTGTGCTAATAAACTGGTTTTACGTTATCACACTATTTGGAGCATTTCTTTACTTCACATATGGAACGTGTTCTTGGATGGAGATATTGGTAGCTGAAATCCTGGTAATTTGTCATGATTAGGCTTGTCAGCCTTACACGCAAGTGGGGGCAATTGGAGCTGGTGAGTGGATTTTCATTGGGAGTGGGATCACTACAATACCCGGGTGTGGTGGAAGACTTTGAAAGAAGAATTTACACATGGTGTTTTGAGGATCCCTTTTTTTGGCACTTTTCTGATTGAACATTTGTTTTTTATCACTGGATCGCATCTGCACAAAGGTTGAAGGACAATCACTTCACTATTTTTTATTTATATATATTTTTTGAATAATTTTTGATTATTTATATATATATATATATATAATTTTTTTGTTGGAGCAGTATTGATATTGTGACATTATTTGTGATTTTGGTCACTTGGTGTTCACCACGCATGTATATGAATTATGTCATTTTTTATGATGCACTTATAAATAGGTGTGTATTAGTAGATTGAGTAGTCACTATAAAGGGTGTTTATTTTATTTTTTAAGAAGCGCCACTTTTTATTTTATTTATTGTGTGTGATTCTTACACATTAGACACGGTAAAAAATAGAATTATATGGTATATATATATATACACTGTATTCAGTTTAGCTACATCCGTTCCTGTTATCTTCCTACTGACAGGCAGTCTTGTCTTGTTACAGTATTTACAGCTACCTGAAGGAAATTGCTGGTGTTCTTTTGATCCTATTAGTACCACAGCCAGGCAGCTAGAATATTTACAGTTAGTGTAGTGCGTCCTCCTCACAGAATTCAGTTAAAGCTACAAGTTAGTTTAGTGTGACCTCTGCACGGTGTTCAGCTAAAGCTACAAGTTAGGGTAGTGCATCCTCCTCACAGTGTTCAGTTAATGCTACAAGTTAGTGTAATGCATCCTCCCCACAGTGTTCAGCTAAAACTACAAGTTAGTGTAGTGCGACCTCTGCACAGTGTTCAGCTAAAGCTACCTGTAGAAGGTTGGTGGTGTTTTCCTGATCCTATCACTACCGCAGGCAGCTAAATAAGCTACAAGTTAGTTTTTTGCGAGCTCTGCACAGTGTTCACCTAAAGCTATCCGTAGAAGGTTGGTGGTGTTTTCCTGATCCTATTACTACCGCAGGCAGCTAAATAAGCTACAAGTTAGTTTTTTGCGAGCTCTGCACAGTGTTCGGCTAAAGCTACCTGTAGAAGGATGGTGGTGTTTTCCTGATCCTATCACTACTGCAGGCAGCTAAATAAGCTACAAGTTAGTGTAGTGCATCCTCCTCACAGTGTTCAGCTAAAACTACAAGTTAGTGTAGTGCACAGCGTTAAGCTAAAGCTACAAGTTAGGGTAGTGCGTCCTCCTCACAGTGTTCAGCTAAAGCTACAAGTTAGTGTAGTGTGTCCTCCTCAAAGTGGTCAGCTAAAACTACAAGTTAGTGTAGTGCAACCTCTGCACAGTGTTCAGCTAAAGCTACAAGTTAGTGTAGTGCGTCCTGCTCACAGTGTTCAGCTAAAACTACAAGTTAGTGTAGTGCGACCTCTGCACAGTGTTCAGCTAAAGCTACGAGTTAGTGTAGTGCGTTCTCTGAACAGTGTTCAGCTAAAACTACAAGTTAGTGTAGTGCACAGTGTTCAGCTAAAGTTACAAGTTAGGGTAGTGCATCCTCCTCACAGTGTTCAGCTAAAGCTACAAGTTACTGTAGTGTGACCTCTGCACAGTGTTCAGCTAAAGCTACAAGTTAGTGTAGTGCATCCTCTTAACAGTGTTCAGCTAAAACTACAAGTTAGTGTAGTGCGACCTCCCCACAGTGTTCCGCTAAAACTACAAGTTAGTGTAGTGCGACCTCTGCACAGTGTTCAGCTAAAACTACAAGTTAGTGTAGTGTGACCTCTGCACAGTGTTCAGCTAAAGCTACAAGTTAGTGTAGTGCGTCCTCTGAACAGTGTTCAGCTAAAGCTACAAGTTAGTGTAGTGCGTCCTCCTCACAGTGTTCAGCTAAAACTACAAGTTAGTTTTTTGCGAGCTCAGCACAGGGTTCAGCTAAAGGTAACTGTAGAAGGTTGGTGGTGTTTTCCTGATACTCTCACTAACGGAGGCAGCTAATTAAGCTACAAGTTAGTTTTTTGCGAGCACTGCACAGTGTTCAGCTAAATCTACCTGTAGAAGGTTGGTGGTGTTTTCCAGATCCTATCACTACCGCAGGCAGCTAAATAAGCTACAAGATAGTTTTTTGCGAGCTCTGCTCAGTGTTCACCTAAAGCTACCGGTAGACGGTTGGTGGTGTTTTCCTGATCCTATCACTACCGCAGTCAGCTAAATAAGCTACAAGTTAGTTTTTTGCAAGCTCTGCACAGTGTTCAGCTAAAACTACAAGTTAGTATAGTGAAAGCTCTGCACAGTGTTCAGCTAAAGTTACAAGTTAGTGTAGTGTGTCCTCCTCACAGTGTTCCGCTAAAACTACAAGTTAGTGTAGTGTGACCTCTGCACAGTGTTCAGCTAAAGCTACAAGTTAGTGTAGTGTGTTCTCTGCACAGTGTTCAGCTAAAGCTACAAGTTAGTGTAGTGCGTCCTCTGAACAGTTTTCAGCTAAAGCTACAAGTTAGTGTTATGCGTCCTCCTCACAGTTTTCAGCTAAAACTACAAGTTAGTGTAGTGCGACCTCTGCGCAGTGTTCAGCTAAAGCTACCTGTAGAAGGTTGTTGGTGTTTTCCTGATCCTATCACTACCGCAGGCAGCTAAATAAGCTACAAGTTAGTTTTTTGCGAGCTCTGCACACTGTTCAGATAAAGCTAACTGTAGAAGGTTGGTGGTGTTTTCAGATCCTATCACTACCGCAAACAGCTAAATAAGCTACAAGTTATGCCGCGTACACACGGTCGGACTTTTCGTCTACAAAAGTCCAACGGACGCTGACGGACTAAAGCTGGCTGGTAATCCGATCGTGTGTGGGCTTCTCCGGACTTTCAACGGACTTTTTTAGCCTCAAATCCGACGGACTTTAGATTTGAAGCATGCTTCAAATCTTTACGTCGTAAGTACGACGGACCCCGAAGTCCGCTCGTCTGTATGCTAGTCCGACGGACAAAAAAACGACGCATGCTCATAAGCAAAAACTAAACGGAAGCACTCGGTCTAGTAAAACTAGTGTTCGTATTGTAGGTAGCACATTCATCACGCTGCAAAATCTGTGATCGTTGAATGCAGCGCATTTTATTTCTTCTTTACGAAGGCTCTATAAAGAACGAAGGTGTTTTGCTGTTCATAATCAGAGTTCTCCCAAACTGATTTCTGGATTCTTTTTCTCTTTGATCTCATGAATGATATAGTATGCATTTTAAAAACAATGTTTCCATACTAATAATACTTTTTCCCCTTTTTTTTTTTTAGGTTTGTAAAGTTACCACAAAGAACCCATTATTCTTTTTTTTTTTTTTTATAGTGATTATTTTTTATTTTTTATATAAAGTTAACCCAAAGCACTGTTTTTGGTTACGTAAATTTTTGGATTTTCAAGACTTACCACTTGAACATTATTAACATTAGTAATGTATTTTTGGTGTGTTTTTTTTCTAACTCAATGAGATTGTTGTCCCTTGTTAATTTAACATTGTGTGTAAAATCAATGATTTCAAAGAAAAAACATAAAAAGTCTTTTGCTAAACTCAAAAAATGATCCATTTATTCATGGTCAAAATAAAATAAAGAGGAAGTCAACGCTGGAAAAAGTCGGTGTACCAGAAAATTGGGATCTTGCGGAGTCCATATAAGAGGGAGCACAATCTGGTCCAAGAATCCCAGAGATCAACAGCACCAGCAGATGATCTAGATGTCCCCAGACTGTGGTCCTACAACAGCCTGCGTCTTCTGTCAGACCAGACTGAACCCAGGTCATCATTTTCTTCTCTTCCCTGCAGCCTTTCCTCCACGCTGCCCTGCAGCCTTCCCTGTAGCCTTCTTTTGAGGCTGTGGCTCTGGTGTTTCAGTTGTGGCAGGAGGAGGAGGAGGAGGAGGAGGAGGAGGGGGGGCTGCCTCATGTAGTTGGGTGTTTTGTGTTAGCGTGCCCTGCAGCCCCTTATGGATTGTTTCCCCAAATAGGCGCTCACAAATGAGGCGCTGCTCCCTATTCATCTGAAGAAGCCTGCTGGCTAAGTAGCAGCCATAGGATTCTTCCGCTTCGGGGGGGCTCCTTAAAAAACGGGTGGCCTCTTGCATGAGGCGCAGGGATGCGTCCTGTGTGACCATCCCCTTCCTGGCCCTTTTTTTGGGAAGGTGGAGGGGAGGCACTTGGGATTCGGTCAGGCTCCTACTGGGCCCAGCCACCTCACTTGGCCCAGCCACCTCACTTGGCCCAGCCACCTCACTGGGAGCAGCCACCTCACTGGGAGCAGCCACCTCACTGGGAGCAGCCACCTCCTGCCTGACACTGGGCCCAGCCTCCTCCAGGATGATGGTGAATCCGGCCTCCTCCAGGCTGTCCATGGGCCTGGTCTCCTCCTGCCTGCCACTTTCCCCACATTCCTCCTGGATGGACTCATCCTGTGTATAAAAAAAGGACAATAGTTTGAGTATATTTTTTTGGGTTCATCAATGACACACAGTTTGCTTCTCATGAATAGCAAATTCAATGTGAATACTTCTCTTTAATAAAAGAGTCTAATCAGACACCCTAATTATTTCAAGCAGGTGCCAAACATATTTAGCCACTACTGTCAATTGATATGTATACCCAATTTTGAGTGCCAAATTATTTTAGACAATTATAACATCCAGTTAACATCATTAATATTAGTACAGTAAATATTTGTTAAAATAATTTACCTGACTCCAGATGGTCATATCTGGTTCATCCAGGATGGAAGACCCAGCTTGCTCCTCATCAGCCTCTGCTGGGGTGGAGGGAAGGGTGGAGGGAAGGGTTGAAAGTGATGGCCTGGCTTCATTCTGGTCATCCAGAAAACGGAGTTGATTATAGTACCACAGCCTGGGTACATAAACATCATCTGCTGATGCTCCTGATCTCCTTGATTCCTGGATCTTCTTATGCTCCCTCTTATACATATTCCTCAAGCCCCCAATTTTCTTGAGCAATGTCTCCATTGTTGCTTCCGGGATGGTCGCCTGGACAAAGGCCAGAAGTCTCTCCAGCGTTGACTTCCTCACATGCTTAGCATAATACTGAGGGTG